>NC_142943.1:54724364-54726864 GCF_046866305.1 Octopus bimaculoides
TCTGTGTGTAGCCCCTTGTGGGTAGTAAAGAAATAACACATAAGTATACATACATGCATACATACATATATATATATATATATATATATATATATATATATATATATATATATATGTATTACTTTTTGGGGAGTTGTATTTTTGTAGGGAAATAGTAGTTTTTTGGCTGCTATTTCTAAATTTCGGTGTGTGGTGAAGCAATAGTTGCTGAACCTTAAATTTTAAATTGTGTTTATACATTTACCGATAATGGTTTTTAACACACCGAACTACTTGGTAAAATTATTAATTATCAATTAATTATTAATTTTTACACTATATATATATATATATATATATATATATATATATATATATATATATATATATATATATATATGTATATATATATATATATATGTATATATACACGACAGGCTTCTTTCAGTTTCTGTCTAACCAAATCCACTCACAAGGCTTTGGGCGGCCTGAGGCTATAGTAGAAGACACTGGCCTATGGTACCATGCAATGGGACTGAAGTCAGAACCATGTGGTTGGGAAATGCCTGCACCTTATAACATACCATGATAATTAATCATATATGTCTTATATTACTTTGCTTTTCCACGTCTACTGCCTTGGAAGTATAAAGTGTGTGTATACAGTTTTGCTCTAATTACATACACTCATGTGTGCATGTTTATTAATCTATATCCATGTGGTATAAAGATGTATTCACATGTGTGTATCTTTGTGTATATGAACTTGTGTGTTTGTGTCTGTTATTGTGTTATGTATGTTAATCTGCATCTTTGGAATGCAAATACGAAAATATGATTGCAAATGTTATGTCTACATGTTAATCTATCTATCCACCAATCTGTCAGTCAGTCTGTCTATCTAGCCATCTATATATATATCTATATATATATCTATCTATCAATCTACCTACCTATATATTTGTCAATCTTGGTATCTATCCATCTATATATATAATTAATAATATCAGGGTAATAAGAAATATTAAAAATTCTACTACCAATGGCCTAGCAAGTAAAAAAATTTAGTCAATAGACTATATATTATTCATATATACGTATATGCACATGCTTACATCTATACATGTATATATATATATATATATATATATATATATATATATGTGTGTAGGCATATGTAGGCATAGGACGTCATGAAATGTGTACAACAAAAAATACGAAGTATGAGTACATGGAATATGAACTATTTTTTCAAACAACGAAAGACACAAATGGAAAAAAAGACAAGCAACATAAAGAACGATCCTTCATCAGTTGTTGGCTGTTTTTCTACTCTCGTATTTTTCGAGCATTTTACAACAATATACACTTGTGGTAAAACAGTTGCTCCCGCAAAGCAAATTAAATAAAATTTTAGATTTTTGTGGAGGGTCAATATTGGTTACACAAATAGGACAGTGAAAGCAAACAGAAAGGGCTACTAAGCCTAAATGAGGTTGTGGTGGCGAACGCGTAAATCAAGCTTAGACAGGAGACAAACAAGAATACATCTTCCTTGTTAGAGCTACAGCAGAGAGAAAGAAAGAAACACAAATTAGGAGAAGAAAGAAAGATGGTCGATGGTCCAGTTCTCCCGCTTTTCTATCCTATTATTCTGTCATTCTCTCTCCCTCACTCCTCCCTTGCTCACGTGGCTCCCATGTGACCATAAAAACATATATATATATATATATATATATATATATATATATATATATATATATATATATATATATATATATATATATATATGCATATATATATATATATGCATATATATTTATCGTTTGACTGGCGCCCATGCTGCTGGCATGTAAATAGCACCAGCCAAACATGGCCAACACCAATACCCGCTGACTGCCTCCCATGCCGGTGGCACATGAAAAACATTATCCGAACATGATTGATGCCAGGACCATATATATATATATATATATATATATATATATATATATACTTATCTATCTATCAATCCATCTACCTATCTATCTATCTATCAGTCTGTCTGTCTATCTGCTTGTCTATGTCTGTATGTATATATGTATGTATGTATCTATATTCTGTCTCATCTTTCTCCTTTCCTCTCCCTTTCTCTCTCTTACTCTATCTAAATATGAGTGTGTGTGTGTGTGTGTGAGAGAGAGAGAGAGAGAGAGAGAGAGAGAGAGAGAGAGAGAGAGAGAGAGAGAAAGAGAATGATAAAAGTGCGTGTATATTTGCATGTATGTGTATACAGGTGTGTGTTAATCTATGAGCTGTATGTAAATATATAACTGTCTATATTTATGAGTGTTTGCTGCCTGCTTGGATTAATCTACACTGATAGCTTTTCATTTACATATATTATATAGACACTTCTATGTACATACATACTTATATACATACAGACAGACAGACACATATACAAATACCCATGTCTATATATATGTATGTGTGTGTGTGTGTATACATATATATATATATATATACATATATATGTATA
>NC_142943.1:54731864-54734364 GCF_046866305.1 Octopus bimaculoides
TAATATGTGTATGTATATATATGCATATCATCATCATCATCATCATTTAATGCCCGTTTTCCATGCTGCATGGATCGGATGGTTTGATAGAGGCGAACAAGCCAAGGGCTACATTTGGCATCCAACTGGTTTGGTATGTTTTTTTGTGGCTAGATGCCCTTCCTAACATCACTACTTTACAGCATGGACTGAGTGCTTTTTACATGGCACTGCACAGTAACATAGTTTCAATGGCTGGATTTTTATATTTTTATGATTCTATAGACCTTGGTACAAGTTGACTGGGAACCTGGAGCCCACCAAAATGTTTTCTCAATTGGGCCCCACACCTAAGGCTGGCCCTGCATTAGGCATATATATTTTGTCAAATTAAAGATGAGAAATAAGATCGGTTCGACAATTCAAAAGCATTACAATATAAATGGAACCAAAAGGCGTATTATTATATATTTAATGCATCTCTCATTAAAACAGTCGGTATTGAAACAATATTAAAACTTTCAAAATTAAAGATACACCAAAAATATTAAAAATACAATAGACATATATGTATGACAAATTATGCATGTCAATAAAAAATATATAAATATATCAAAAGATATAGTCCTACTTACTAATAATGATTAGGTTAAAAATGGGGTTAAATACGATTATAAAATGTCCAGGGTATGGCGTATAAAATAAATAATTCATAGAATAAAGGTTGGTTCTTCATTGTTTTTTTCAGGGAAAATATCAAATGAATTCTATCACCATTTCTAGGGAAAAATAATCCTTGTAAATAACAGATGTTCATATCCAAAATTTTAGACAACTGCCACCAACATTGGGAGTGTTAAAAGAGGTTATATCTCGCTTACTATTAGAAAATTTACTTTAGTGCTAGGTTTTATATATAGTAATACCTATGAGCAGGAGGAGGAAATAGTGTAGCAGCAATTATGGGAAATTAATATAAAAAGTATGGTGGGTTCTAAGGGAATGAATTACACCAAGAAGCAGGTGATAAAGTTTGAATATAAGTGTTAGGTGGAATCTGGTCAGTCCTTGAGTATAACTGTCCACCTGTCTAGTTTGATTATAATACCTAAAAGTTGAATGGTGTATCTGTAATTTTGACATTTTTAGTAGTGTTTCAATACTGAACTTTTTAATGAGAGATGCATTAAATATATGATACTCCTTTTGGCTCTGTTTATATTGGAATGCTTTTGAATTGTCAAACCTACCTGATTTCTCATCTTTAATTTGAAAAAAAAAAAATATATATAGTTCAGATTGATAGAAAACAAAAGATGAAGATAGGTGAAGGAACACCAAGCAGGTGTATTAGTTAAACACTCAGGGAAAATGGAAAAGTCTTTGATGTTTTGAGACTATGTTCTTTGACAGAAAGGACTGAGAGTAAAAAAATGGAGAGAAAATGGAAAAAAATAGAGAGAGAAAAAAATGTGTTGGGAGTAACGGTTCAATATGATAAAATATATTATATTGATATATGTGTGCATATGTATGTGTATATATTTTATATATAATATTATATATATAGATGTATGTATATGTATGTATATGTGCTGAAGGCATGTAAAAAGCACTCACCTCATTCTGTAAACTGGTGATGTTAGGAAGGGCATCCACCCATGGAAATAATACCAAAACGTGGTCTGCTAGTGCTGATACCAAATAAAAAGCAACCAACCCACTCTGTAAAGTAGTTGGCATTAGCAAGGGCGTCCAGCTATAAAAACCATTGGAGCTTTAAAAACCAGTACCCATCAAACCATCTAAACCATGCAAGCATGGAGGATGGACTTTAGATGATTTTGTATGAATTATGTATGCATGCATGCATATATGTATGCATGTATGTATGTATGTATGTATGGATGCATATATGTATGCAAGTATGTATGTATGTATGTATATATGTATGTATGTATGTATGTATGTATGTATGTATGTATGTATGTTATCAATCAGTTTCATTTCTGTATTTCTTCTCCATAGTGAAAGAGCCGGACTCTAACATAGATTCAAGGCTCCTTCATTGGAACTTTTATCAACATCATCTAGGTATTTGTGCATATGTGTGTGTGTGCAGTATTTGGTGTTAGTGTATGCGCAGATTTGTATGTTTGTTTTATGGATGCGTTTTTATGTCTAGATGCATGCATATGTATTTATGTGCTAAATTTTTGGAAAGTTTTACATATCTTTACAGTTCCATTGACGGCTTGAATCTGTAGTCTTCTAATCAGCCTTTTTCTTTCAGGTTTTGAGAACCCTAATTTTTCCAGGTTTTTGTATGTATGTATGTATGTATGTATGTATGTATGTATGTATGTATGTATGTATGTATGTGCGTATGTATAAACAGTTGAAACATGCATCAAGAATGATTACATGTTTAGTTAGAATTGTAAAAGACTTTCTAAAAGTGCTGGAATCTCCATAATTAATGTTTTAATTGTAATTTGAAATTAATTGACAAAAATGAGCT
>NC_142943.1:54744364-54764364 GCF_046866305.1 Octopus bimaculoides
TGCTAACCAACCACATGGTTCCGGGTTCAGTCTTACTGTGTGGCACCTTGGGGGAGTGTCTTCTACTATAGCCTCAGGCCGACCAAAGCCTTGTGAGTGGATTTGGTAAACAGAAACTGAAAGAAGCCCATCATATATATATATATATATATATGTGTGTGTGTGTGTGTGTGTGTTTGTGTGTCCCTGTTTGTCCCCCCAACATCGCTTGACAACCGATGCTGGTGTGTTTACGCTCCCGTAACTTAGCGGTTTGACAAAAGAGACCGATAGAATAAGTACTAGGCTTACAAAGAATAAGTCCTGGGGTCGATTTGTTCAACTAAAGGCTGTGCTCCAGCATGGCCGCAGTCAAATGACTGAAACAAGTAAAAGAGTAAAAGAGAGTAATATATATACATGTATGTGTGTGTATGCATGTGTGTTTGTGTGTATGTGTGTGTGTGTGTGTGTGTGTGTGTCTATGTATGTATTTATGTATGTATATGTATGTGTGTATACAATATGCAACTTTCAGGTTTTGTCTTTCAAATCTACTCGCAAGGATTAGGTTGACCTTGTGGAAGACAGTTGGCCAATGTGTCACACAATGAAACTGAACCCAAAATCACATGCTTGGCGAAGGGCAGAATTTTTTTGAAGTCAGAGTTTTGGTAATCATGATTGTAGGAGTATTGATGAAGAGTAATAAATCGTTGACATCGTTTGATTCCAGAAAAATCCGACTCGCAGAAAGCAATAAACTGAGACATTACAAAATCCGAAAACAAGCCAGTTCAAGAAATCACATGAAATACCCCAGATACTCGAGATATCAATGAAACTATGAAATCTATTGGTAAAAATCAGATAAAATATAATTATCTCACTGCTATGAGGGATAAGTGAACATGCAGAGATAAAAGTTAAAGAATTATTATGCAGAAAAAAAAAAGACAAAGAAACTAAATGGGAAATGACAATATCAAAGAGAAAGATATATCGGTATTCTTAAAAAAAAACAAAAAGTGTGATGGTGGGTGGGGAGAAGAGAAAAAGATATATATGTGGGGGGAAAAAAAAAAAGGAAAAATAGAATTCATGTCTAGCTTGCAATATAACAAGATATCTACAAATAAATAAATGAATGATATCGAAAATGAATAACATTTGAATAGTTGAGAAATAACTGGAACAGCAAAATGGAATAATAAATCTTTGGCAGAAAATTAGAAGATAATATTAACAAAAAAGAAAAAAAAAGATGATATATGATAATCATCATCATCATCATTGTTGTCATCGTCATTGTTGTCATCATCATTGTTGTCATCATCATCATTATCAGAACCACTATGACCACCGTCATCATCAGCATCGATATCGTTCTTATCGTCATCATCATCGTCATCATCATCGTCATCGTTATTACTGTCACCATCATCGTTGTCATTGTTGTCATCGTCATTGTACACAAATCACCACCACTGCTACAACCACCACCACCACCACTACAACCACCACCACCACCACCACCACCACCATCATCATTGTATCATTTTCAACATCATTATCACTATTACCGTCATCACTAACATCAGCCTCATCATTGCCACTATTGTCGTCATCATTCCTATAGTTGTCATCATCATCATCATCATTGGAAGTGGGCTTTCAATGAGTCGTCAAAGTCTGAATCAGCCTGGCTCTCTCAGTCTGTTTATAACGTTGAGTGCTACCATCAATACATCCTGCTAGCGAATTTAACGTGCAACTGGCTGAGCGCTCCACAAACACATACACCTTTGACATAGTCATCAGAGAGATCCAGCATGACACAGGATGTAACACAAAGCTGGCCCCCATTGAATCACAGGTACAACTTGTCTTAGCCAGCTGAGCGGTCTAGGGCAACACGAAATGAAGTGTCTTGGTCAAGAATGCAATTCTCTAGTGGGAATTGAACTCACAACCTTGCAATTGGGAGCTGAATATTCTAGCTGCTTAGCCATGTGCCTTCACTAAGGTCTAAATTAGTTCTTGCATGAAATTACTGTCCTCTTAGATGGACTGGAAAATTATGGCTCACCAATAAACCTTTGAATTTTAGCATTGTTTTTACTGCAAGTTACCATTTCTAAGGATAATCGTTTTATGGGGTATTCCAGATGCATTTTTATCATAGTAACAATATCAAAGAAGTTTTCATGCCTTCAGCAGCAGAAATATAGGGAGCATTCTACTCTTTGTTGTTTCTGTTTATTCAAAGCAAAAATGGTAAAGCGGGCAAATATGAGAAGGAATAATGATAGAGAACTAGTGCAAGAGAACTCATAGAAAGGAAGCATGAGCATATATACATACACACACACACACACACACACACACACACACACATATATATATATATATATATATATATATATATATATATACATACACATACATACATATATATATATACATATATATATATATATATATATATATATATATATATATATATATATATACATATATATATATATATATATATATATATATACATACATACATACATACATACATACATACATACATACATAGTGGGTGCTTTTACATGCCACTGGCACGAAGGCCAGTCAGGCGGTACTGGCATATATATATATATTTATATATATATACATATATATTCATGATGGGCTTCTTTCGGTTTCCATCTACCAAATCCACTCACAAGGCTTTGGTTAGCCCAAGGCAATAGCAGAAGACACTTGCCACATAGTGGGACTGAACCTGAAACCATGTGGTTGGTAAGCAAGCTACTTACCACACAGCCACTCCTGTGCCTATAAATACATGCATACGTATGAGCATATGATGTGAAAGAGTTTTTGTGCGTCAGAAGTAACCAACAACCCAGAATCGTTTTATTCGATATACTGATATTTTTGATATATTAATATTCCACACTCGTATATCTAAGACAACAAGGAATAAAAAAGACTGAGATTAAATGATGTTTGAACCCATGATGTCAAAGTCAATCACAGAGAAATAGTAGCTCTGTAAATTCACATCTACCAAATAGCAAAAATCATCTGATCAGTCAGTAGGACAAAACCCTGGAGATAATATAAAACACAACTTTGTTATATTTCTCGTAGACTAATTAGAAGAAGCCGCCACTCAATACAAATGATTTATCCCATGGTGATTCTCTCTTAATTACAAAGTTTAATTCGTCTTCACCTTGATGTTGTTATGGAAACTTGTAAAAACCTAATAATGATTTTTCTCTTGACATAGACAGAGCAACAAAACATTTCTGTATCCTAGGCTATCATCTCCAGAAGCCATGATCTAAAGAAACAAAAAAAAAAAGAAAAAAAAACATTGGTACATTGAAATGAATGCCACACACTACAAAGATATATGTACATATATATATATATATATATATATATATATGAAACTCAGCTTGCGAAGACCTGCTGGGGCAAGCGAAAGCGAAATCGTGATGGCACCTGTGCACAGCATCGCACTCCTGGCACTTGTGCCACTAGCACGTGTTAAGACATTCGAGCGAGATCGTTGCCAGTGCCGCTGGACTGGCTCCTGTGCAGGTGGCACGTAAAATACAGCATTTTGAGCATGGCCGTTGCCAGTATCACCTGACTGGCCTTCGTGCCGGTGGCACGTAAAAGCATCCACTACACTCTCGGAGTGGTTGGCATTAGGAAGGGCATCCAGCTGTAGAAACTCTGCCAGATTAGATTGGAGCCTGGTGCAGCTATCTGGTTCACCAGTCTTCAGTCAAATCGTCCAACCCATGCTAGCATGGAAAGTGGATGTTAAACGACCCCGAAAGGATGAGAGGCAAAGATATAAGCACAAATCATTATTCTGAGATTCTAATAAACCTAGGTGAGGGAATGAAATTTGCTTACAGTGTCCAAACCCAGTTTATCAGGAGGACATTCAAAGCATATTCATTACCTCCCCACCTCACTACCACCCGAAAATTTAGTGGGTGCATTGCACCTACTGCACTCCCTCTTTCTGAGTCTATGTCTAATAATTCTGCCATAAAATGCATTTTTTCCAATTCTGCCAGCTTAGATAGAAATTTGTGGAGAAGTGGGTAGTTAATAAAATCACCCCAATGATTGACTAATACTGTGTTTTATTGACCTTGCTGAGGTGAAAATCCATGTTGACTTAGTGGGATTTGAGCTCAGTATGTCATCCTACAAAGTTCTTTTTTTCTGATGCTCTAACGATTCAGCCAAATCAACAGAGAACAATATTCTTTTTTACTCTAGGCACAAGGCCTGAAATTTTGGCGGGAGGGGGCCAGTCAATTAGATTGACTCCAGTATGCAACTGGTACTTAATTTACCGACCCCGAAAGAATGAAAAGCAAAGTCGACCTCGGTGGAATTTGAACTCAGAACATAAAGACAGACGAAATACCGCTAAGCATTTCATCCAGCATACTAACGTTTCTGTCAGCTGTCTGCCTTCGATATACGAAAAATATTCTTTTCTACTCTAGACACAGGGTCTGAAATTTTTGGAGAGGGTTCCAGTCGATTAGATCGACCCTAGTATGCAACTGGTACTTAATTTATCGACCCCCGAAAGGATGAAAGGCAAAGTCAACCTTGGCGGAATTTGAACTAAGAACGAAGCAGCAGATGAAATATCACTAAGCATTTCATCCAGTGTGCTAACGTTTCTTAATTTTTATTGCCCACAAGGGGCTACACACAGATGGGACAAACAAAGACAGACGAAGGAATCAAGTCGATTACATCGACCCCAGTGCATAACTGGTACTTAATTTATTGACCCCCGAAAGGAAGAAAGGTAAAGTCAACCTCGGCAGAATTTGAATTCAAAATGTAACGGCTGACGAAATACCGCTAGGCATTTCGCCCGGCGTGCTATCATTACTGCCAGCTCACCACCTTCAAGAGAGAACTATGTTAATTAAGCCCTTCCACAAAGGGTGCAGGTAAGAAATCTGAAGGTGAAAGTTTAGACGTGTGAATGAATACATATGGCTTAACAAACAATTCTTGAAATATGGGAGGAAAATTTGGTTCTGGCAGGAGTTTTGAAATCAGAATTCTGAGAGACTCAGAAACAAAATTAAGTGCTCTTAGATATATTTTATGTGGTGTGCTCACTCAGCAAATTCCTACTACTCTTTCCCTCCACCCAACCACCCAAATAACAATAACAACAACAATAACAGCAACAACAATAATAATAATGATGATAATAATGTTAACAATAATAACAACTCAAAGAGAATAGAAATAAGAAGAATAATGATATCGTATGTATATGCATGTTATACTCGCATAAACCTGTCTAATAATGGATAGCATAACAACTGCTGAAAAATTGCGATTTTATTCCGGTGTAAAAAGACACATACAACAAAAAAAAAATATTTATAAAATAAAAATATTATAAATAAGAAATAAAATGTAAAAATAAATTAATAAATAAAAACGAAAAATATAACTTTAAAAAAATGTTAGTGTGAAAGAAATTTAAAGAAAAAAAAAACAACAACAAGAGAGACAGGGTTGCTAGCTAACAAAGAAAGAAACAAGAATGAACGAACAGATAACAACAGCCACAACAGCATCATATACTACGACTACTACTACTGCTGCTACTACTACTACTTATAATATACACATGCTTTTTTTTTTTTTTTTCAGAAGAGATTAAATTGTTCAACCGTAGGTAGGCACAATTTGATGCAGTTTGGGTACGTTCTATCAGGAAACATTAATATTCCAAGAATGTCTTTTAATTGTCTCTTTATCAAAGAATTGCAACTTTGTATCCCGTCTAAAAATAAAGTAAAATAAACAAATAAACAGCCAAAAACAAAACAATATACACATTATATGTGTATATATACATATAGACATTTATAAATATATATATATATATATATATGTGTGTGTGCATATATATATAAGTATATAAATATATGTATACCCAAACATATATAAATATATATATGTATATACATGTATATATATATATATATATATATGTATGTATGTATAAAATTAATATATTAATTCCAAATCCACCCACCACAATCCCACTGACAGCCTAGCTTACCATCACACCCCACCCAACTCTTAGCACCCATCTTCCAAACGCTGCATATAGATTCAAAGACATTCATTTTATTTTATGCTAATCTTCAAAGAAACTGCGCTTTTCTTTGTAAATTTATACATACATACATGCAGATTTGTATGTTCTTAGGTATATATATATATATGTGTGTGTGTGTGTGTTTATATATGTATATACATATTTTACATATATAGATACATGTATGTAAAATATGCATATATATATATATATATATATATATATATATATATATATATATGTGTGTGTCTGTGTATATATATATATATGCACACACACACATATATATGCATACAGGCATACAGACCTACATACATACTTATTGATATCTATATGTGCATATACATAGGAAAACCTCAGCATAAAAATGAAAGCAAGATTGGTGAGGGGGAGGGAGTAATATTCTTTTTTATTTCATTAATATTATGTTTTGTTTTTGTAGATCTATTTTCTTGTTCTATGTTGTTTTTTTTTTACATATAATTCCATATTAATTTGCTAGACAGAACCATTCTTGCTGTATATTATACTTAAAAAAAAATGATCATTATTATTATTACTATTATTATTATTATTATTATTATTATTATTATTATCATTATTACTTTTTTGCGATGATATAAGTAATTTGCATTCATAGATTAATGAAAAATGAAAAAAAAAACCCAAAAAGAAAACTAAAATAACTCCCCCCTACCCTTCTCACTAAAAATATACACACAAAAGAATCTAAAAAAAAAATGATGAAAAAAAAATATACCTAAAAAAAATCCAAAAGATGAAATTCCTAAGTGGTTGGCTGAAGAATTAATGTGGCAGTTAGTTAATTTGTTCGTTAGTATACTTAGTAAGTTCTTTAGTGGCAGCAAGCGTAAAAGACTTTCATCTTAACTACAGCAGATGCGGTGGTGTTGGTGTTGGTGGTGTGAGTGGCGGAGGACGAGGTCTGTGATAATGATAGTTAATGTCAGTGATGGTGGTGGTAGTGGTGGCGGTGGTGGTTGTGGTGGCGGTGGTGGTGATTGATGGCAGCAGCAGCAGCAGCAACATTGACATACATGCCAAATATTAACTGAACACTTACTTATCTTGCAAAGTAATGCAGCAGAGTTTAAATTTTTAATTAATTTACTTACTCCTCATCTGCACCCCACCCCTAGCTCCTTCTCCTCCACCCCTATCACTCTCTGTCGATGTTTCTTACAACATCTCTTTCTCTCTCTCTCTCTCTCTCTCTCACTATGTATATATATATATATATATATATATATATATATATATATATATATATATATAGATATATATATATATATATATATATATATATATATATATATATATATATATAGTTAGATAGATAGGCATATACATATATTTATCTATGTGTGCATATATATGTATATGTATATACATATGTGCATACATATATATATATATATATATATATATATATATATATATATATATATATATATATATATATATATATATATATATATATATATATATACATATATATGTATTTGCTCTTTCGTCATTCTCTTGCTCTCTAGACAGAGATCAAGAACAAGCAAAATTTGTTGACCCAGAAATCTCAGAAGCTAATCTTTATTTCTTACATTTTCCACCAACCTACCAACCAATCATCCATCCATCCATCCATCCATCCATCCAACCAACCAACCAGCCAACCGACCAACCGACCAACCGACTCATCATTCCACCCACCAACCAACTCACCTGCCAGCCCCACTCTCCTCCCATTACCTCTCCCTCCAAAATGCAGCCATTACCAACTTTACAAGTTCCTTCGGCTTATGATCTTTCCGAGTAGTTTGATGAGAAGAATGCCAACTTGTCACGCAGGAAGGTCGTTGATTATTTCTCTCTCGTTCAATAAAACTTAATCCTAATCCAGGATTAACATGGCGGGATCCACAACCCATTCTTATAAGAGATCGATATATTCATTCCAATTATATTGCTATTCTAATCGAGTTCTTAATTTATGCGATATTTATATCTATAGACTTATGATATTGGATAATGGTTTGACGGTAGAATGCATTGGCTTAACCTGTTTGTTCTTTGACCTGTATGATCTCTGTTCTAGCAGAAAGTAGAAACATCCAGTTTAGGAATTTTGGTAGAAGATTTCAAAGAACACCTATTATTAAAGCTTGCAACAGCCGAATGCTATTAAAGAGCAGAATAATTCACCAATTCTAAAAGAGTTTCTGAATTCCAGATGTGGTCAAATGTCTTCTAAGTAAGTCTAATTGAAAATCATGACAAGACCAATGCTTGTGATACAAACATAACGCAGTCAGCTCTAATGTGGAAACATGGTTGAGTAGCTATGATGTTTAGGTTGCAATCATGATGTTTTTGGTTCAATTTTGCTGTGTTGTATCTTGGGTTAGACAAACACATTGTCAAAGCATTTGGTTTACAGTAGGATGCTCTTCCTGTCACTAAGCAGACCCTATATATATATATATATATATATATGTATATATATATACACAGTATATTAATATTTTTGATGCCATTAGAATTTTACAATTTTTCGAAAGAACTTATCATTTTTGGTCTATCTCAAAGCAAAAACACAAAGCTACAAATACAGTGAAACATTGCAGTACGAGTTTAATTTGTTCCACGACCAAGATTGTTTTATGATTTACTCGTTTTACAAATAAGTTTTCCTCATTGAGATTAATGAAAGTATAATTAATTCGTTCTGGCCTTGTAGAATCACCCAAAAACCATCTTTTATGGGTTTTAAAACAGAAAAGGTGCAGTTACAAGGAAAACGACAATTATAAAAACATAATAAAAGAGAATGCAAAAGTAGTGCTCCCTCCAAAATTCATGAAGGTTAGATTTGTATTTTTGGTGACTTCAAAGGTGTTTGGTGTATAATTTCTTAAAATTAGAAATCACCTGTTAGTCCATGGGCTGCAAGATAGGGATGGTGTTGCATGAAAGGTATAGAACTTTCATGAATTTAAGTTCATCCAGAATATCATCGAAGTTAGGTGGGGAGCAGGAGCATTGTACAGGATGAGGAAGGCCTTGAGAGGAAGATCATTCTCCAGAAGGTACCTTTTTACTGCTGGTCCAAAGATAAGGTTGACCCGATCAGTGAAGAATTGCCTGGTGACCCAGGTTTTAATATTTGCCCTCCACATGACCTGCAGCTCCTCTTTCAGGATTTTGTGTAACTTGAATACTCATGGGCTTACAGGGTGGTAGAATAAGGAGCAGCTTAATCTTCAAGTCTTCACTCACATCGGCATAACAAATCTTCACTCACATTGGCATAAAGGGCAAGAGTTAGCCTATCTTTCAAAGGCTTGTGACTTGGCATTTTCTTCTCCTCTGCAGTTATGTAGGTTTTTCTGGGCATTTTATTTTCCCAAAAAAGGCCAGTTTTATCACAGTTGAATACCTGTTACATGATGCACCCCTTGGCTGAAATGAGCTGACAGAATTCACGCACAAAATCCTCAGGTGCCTTAGTGTCAGAACTCACTGTTTCTTCATACCTGATGACACTATGAACACCAGTCCTCTTCTTGAAATCATCAAACCAGCTGCGACTACCCTTAAATGCATCTGCTGATGTCTCCTCCGACGATGTTCCAGGGTTCTGCTTCAGGAGGTCCCCATACAGTGCTTGTGCTTTCTCACAGATGATGTTTTCCATAATCATATCCCCTGTGATTTGCTTCTTTTGATCCACAGGAGATGCAATTTTCCCATCTCTTTGTGGACAGATGTGTATTGCCTGGAGAGCCTGGAGAGCCTGGAGACATCTTTTGTTGTTGTAATGGCCTTGATCTCATTCTTTTTTTTCAGGATGGTGCAGATCATCGATGTGCTTCGGTCGTATTGATGTGCTATGTCCACCACATGCACTCCTCTCTCATGTTTATCAATGATTTCCTTCTTCAATTCTATTGCAATAAGCTTTATCTTCTTCTCCTCAGCACTGTCCTTTGCACTAAAGTTCTTAAGACCCATGGCAAAAACAACTAATCAATATAAAAAGATAGCAAAAAGAGGCACAAAACTTTAACAAAAAAAATCACTGGCGAAAATGCAACACGGATGATGCCACAACAAGATAAACACATGAACTGAATGAGCAGAGGTTGCACTTGTTGGGAGAATGCATGCGAGCTCAGTTCTGACTAGCAGTCACTTGTATGAAACTTACTCGTACTGCAAATTTCCACTCATATTTCATGACAAAAATTCACGCAACTCTTAGCTCACACAGCAAATTACACGTACAATGGTGCACTTGTACAGTCAGATTCTGCTATATGTATATATATATATATATATATATATATATACTGTTGTGTCTGGGGAGGGTCATTTTCTTATTGTGCTTTAAAATTTAACACACTCACCAGTAAAATTTCCACTTATTTTTCTTTTTATTTTCCTAAAATTTTCGTTGCGTCTTGCAACCTTATCAATAGTCTTGACTGTCGTCATCATCATCATCATCATCATCATCATCGTTTAACGTCCGCTTTCCGAATATTTATATGTGAGTGTGTATATATATATGTGCATACATATATGTATATACATACATATATATTATATAAACTTATATGTATATATATATATATATATATATATATATATATATATATATATATATATATGCATATATATATATATCTATATATATGTGCATACATGTGTGCATATATATGTATGTATGTATGTCTACATATGCATATGTACGCACGTATATTCTCAGTGTGTATACGTGTATGCTTGTGTGTGGTCTCCTTGTGTTGACAACCTCTCCTTCATGCCCTCATCTTGTAAGAAGTTTGGAAGAAGAGAGAAACATAGAGAGTAGAGGGAGAGAGAGAGGGTGAAGATACGAAATCCCTGAAAAGCCAGTACCTATCCTCACCCTCCGACCAACCCGTCCCTACACACCAAAAAGAAACTGTAATCAAACACCCCTATAATACCCTCCCACCCACGTCCTTCATCCAGAAGCATTTCAATTCAAACAGCAAAAAGTAGGGCCTCCCCGCCCCTGAAGACAAAATAGCTCTCTCACACACACACACACATACACGCAAACACACATACACACACGTGTATGTACATACATTATTACATATGCATACATGCATATATATATATATATATATATATATATATATATATATATATATATATATAAATATATATATATATGTATATATATACACATATGCATACATGCATATATACATATATACTTACACACACACACACATTGAATAAGGGACTGGTGTCCTATGAAAGATTCTGAGCCTGATCTATATAGCTGACCTTCTTTAAGTAAGGGAGCTGTTTATTCTAAGTGTTAATGGGCCAAGAGACCCCGACAGCCCCTCCTAGGATCCACTTCCACACAGTTGTTATATTGTTTACTTTGTAACATCAACCACTGACATCTCTCTCTCCCTCTCCCTCTCTCCCTCTGTCTCTCTCTCTCGCTCTCTCTCTCTCTCATATTTGTCTTCCTTTTTGCTATGCTTCATTTTCACTCTCTTTTCGTGTCTTACTTTCTCTCTTGTATTTTTCACACTCAGTCCAGTCCTTCTTTTCTTCTTCGTCTTCATCTCTCTCTCTCTCTCGATCCTTATCTCACACATACATTTCCTGCAGACACACTAACATAAATACATACATATGTATATATATTGGTATATACATATGTAAGTGTGTGTATATATATATATATATATATATATATATATGTATATATGTATATATATATATTTATTTATTTATATATAGAGAGAGAGAGAGACAGCGACAGAGAGAGAGAGTGAGAGAGAGAAACAGAGGGACAGACATACATGCATACACATGTACACACTTGCATTTATACATATATCTATATATGTGAGTAATATATATATATATATATATATATATATATATACATGTGTGTGTGTGTACATACATACATATATATATATATATATATATATAGATAGATAGATAGACAGATATTTAGATAAACATCTCTCTCTTTGTCTCTTTCTCTCTCTCTTTCTATATATGTATATATATCTATGTATGTGTGTGTATGTATTTATACATATATATGTATGTATGTAATTATGTATGTATGTATGTACGCATGTATGTATGTATGTATGAGTGTATGTGTACACATTTACACACCCACAGGAGCAAACCTTTGGCACCCTTGAAATTGTGATACTTACTCCTCCACCCTTTTACACCCATCTTACCCATCTTGTAAATTTCATGGAGAAAACACATTGCATGAGAATTTCTATATATGTCTGTGTGTGTGTGTGTGTGTGTGTGTGTGTGTGTGTGTGTGTGTGTGTGTGTGTGTGTGTGTGTGTGTGGAATAAGGGAGTGAGAAAAAGGAAAAGAATGATATGAAGTATATAGCTGTGTGATACAAATCTCAGATTTTGTTTGTCCAAATTACACTCTGCTGCGTTCCCGTGTTTTTCCCTTCTTAGAAGGAGCGTCTGCCATTACATAGAACACACATTCTTGTTGCTCTTTATCTTCTTGTTTCTCTTCCACTTAAACAATAGTTGCAAAAACTTCCAGCAGTTTGCAACAACGACTACAAGGTATCAGGTACAAAATCTTCCAGTCATTAGCAACAGAGGTGTAGCTAGGTTCCGGGTTCAGTCCCACTGCGTGGCACCTTGGGCAAGTGTCTTCTACTATAGCCTTGGGCCGACCAAAGCTTTGTGAGTGGATTTGGTAGACGGAAACTGAAAGAAGCCCGTCGTATATATATATATATGTATGTGTGTTTGTGCGTCTGTGTTTGTCCTCCACCATCACTTGACAACCGATGGTGATGTGTTTATGTCCCCGTAACTTAGCGGTTCGGCAAAAGAAACCGATAGAATAAGTACTAGGCTTCCAAAGAATAAGTCCTGGAGTCAATTTGCTCGACTAAAGGCGTTGCTCCAGCATGGCCACAGTCAAATGATTGAAACAAGTAAAAGAGAGTAAAAGAGAGATAAAAGACAACAAAAGCGGAAGGCGCATCTTCACGCCAGACATATTTGGCTTCGGTGCACAGAGAGCAGATCCCCCACCCCTTATGTTCTTCAATGGAAACAGGATGACCTAATTTTTGGTAAAACATCACAAAGACACAATAGTTACACATATTTGAATAAGGAACCTTGATGATGAAATTCAGGAAAAAAAAAATGAAAATAAAAGAAAAAAACATTTCCAGGTGTGTGCAAAGCAGACTTGAGCATAATGATAATAATATTAATAATAATAATAATAATAATAATAATAATAATAATAATAATAATAATAATAATGATAATAATAATGATGATGATGATGATGATGACAATGATGATTTCATTTATTTGCCACCAGGGCGGAGGGTGAAGGGGACAATACAAAGCATAAAGTGTGGGGTTTTACGTATAATGAAATGATAAAATAAATATATAAAAAAAAGGATAAGTATACATGGTATAACAACAACAACAACAATAATAATAATAATGATAATAATAAGAAGTCACTCAGCAAGAAATGTAAGCAGAATTGAAAGAACAAAAATTCATAATAATAATAATAATAATAATTATAATAATAATGATAATAATAATAATGATAATAATAATAATAATAATGATAATAATAATAAATGGTAATAATAATAATAATAATAATAATGATGATAACAACAACAACAACAACAACAACAACAATAATAATAATAATAATGGTACTAATAAATGAAACAGAAAACTATTGATAGTCTGAGAGGAAAATATTCAGAATGGAAGAAAGGTCTCGGTTAAATCTTATAATGACGTGCACCGATTGTCTTTGCAATTGCTTCAACTAAGTCGGAAAGATTGACAGTGATAAAAAAAGAAAAAAAGAAAAAAAATGAGGAATTTTGTTGTGATTATTTAAAATGTGAAGAGATAAAGGAATCATTCTGAAGAGAAGAAAAAGCAAAAAAAAAAAAACTCTCTGCTTGGTTTTGGGATAGAATATGCATAGAATTATCAATTTCCAGAAGGCCAAATTTAATTTTAGAAAATAACTTCAAAAGAAAAAAAACAAAGAGTAAAGGTAGGGATTACTTTTCTAAAAAAAGTATTCATGTCAAGTTATAATAGAAAGTGAGGAAGCAGCTAAAATTTTGGTTTTTGACATTTAAGATGAGGAGAGAACATAGGATATGTTGCGAGGTTACAGAAGGAGGAACCGCTATGTAATATATAACGATAAAACTACATCGGGAATAATAACGATAATAATAATGATAATAATAGTAATAATAATCATAATAATAATGGTTTCAAATTTTACCACCAGGGAAGCCATTTTGGGGGAGGGGATGTGTCGATTACATCGACCCCAGTGTTCAACTGGTACTTAATTTATCGAGTTTGAAAGGATAGAAGGCAAAGTCGACCTCGGTGGGATTTGAACTCAGAACATAGCAGCAGACGAAATACCGCTAAGTGTTTTGCCTGACGTGCTAATAATTCAGCCGGCTTGCTGCCTTAACAACAACAGCAGTTATAGTAAAAGTATTAATGATCCTTTCTGTTATTGGCACGAGGCCTGAAATATGTAGATAAGGGGAAGATGAGGCAAAGAGTGAGACAGAAAAAGAAAGAAAGAAAAAGAGGGAGAGAGAGAAAGAAACAGAGTGAGAAGTGTACATGACATGTGGTAGAGGAAATGTAATCATTTATGTGGTTAAAAATGTCATCTGAAGGCAGTAATGCAGAGGAGAGTTAGGAATATAACTTAAGCAGAGGGGTGATGTTCTGATGATGAGATTAAAGAAAGGTAGAGAGAGAAACAGAGAGAGAGAGAGAGAGGGAGATATAATGGTGGTGGTGGTAGCAGTGGTTGGGATGATGAGTGCATAGTGAAAAGTAATTTTTTTTAATTGAACAAAGTTTTTTTATATCACCTATCACTTAACGCATGCGCATTCCAAACTTGCCATTCACTTTAGAAAGGAACCAGTTTCCCATTCACTTGTCATATGCAGTGACTATCAATAAATCACAAGGACAGACGTTTGATAAGGTGAGGCTGTTCTTGCCTGAACTTGTATTCGGCCATGGTCAGCTATACGTTGCATTCAGTGGGGCTTGCAAATTATCTGATGTGAGAGTTAAAGTTATCAACACTGACAAACAAGGGAAAAGAAGAGGGAGAACTTACACGAAGAACATAGTTTGCCAAGAAGTATTGGATTGAAAGGTGTACGCAAACTGAAATGTGTATTGGCTCTGACCCAACGCCTTGGCTTATAAGTTACCAACGATGTGGCTTTCAGAGTATGCCATGTTGCATTAAATTTTTACCCCTGTGAAATTGTGACCCTCATATTTTACGTATAAAATAATTTTTTTTACTATAAAATTTTCATTTTCTAAATATGAAATTGCGACCATGTAAATTTTAAAATGCAATTTTTTGTTTATGGGGAAAATGGGAAAATATGAGTGAATATTTTTGTTATGAACACTGTGTATTAAGTCTATAAAATTGTGCATAAAGTATATAAAATGTATATATAAAGTGTATATAGTAATCATTGTATTCCAATTTTCTTCACTTTCCAATGAATAGCAGATGAGCGACTATCTTTTGATACAGACACAACACAAGCGACGCTTTCAGGTTCTTTGGATAAAGTTTTCAGAAATAACCCAAGAGGTTTACTATTAATTCCATGAAATGATGATGATAATGAGGGGAGGAAGAAAAAGGATCATCTTCATCATCATCATCATCGTCGTTGTCATCATCATCATCATCACCATCATTATAGCCACCGTTGTAACCATCATCAATGCCAGCACTGTCACCATCGTTGTTGTTGCCATCATCATCGTCATCATCATCATTTTCATAATCACCACCACCACCACCACCATCACCAGCATGGTCGTCGTCATCATCATCATCATTGTCGTCGTCATCGTCATCACCACCACCACTGTAGTCAATAAATAAACAGAACAGATCCAGTGTTTATTATTGCAGCTTTGGTGTAACAAAACTGCTATAGCTAGCAACAATGAAACAGAAGCTACTGTGGTCCTCTATGAGAACCATATGTGATGAAGGATTAAGACAGGGACAGGGGTAGGCACAGAAGTATGGATAAAAGAATAGGGAGGAGGCATTGGTTGAGGAATGTAATGTGGAAACAGTTTATCAGAAAGCTTTCTTGTTTGATAGTTATAACACAACCTCTGCTCCCATGAACAACTTGCATTACACATTGGTTCTACTCACCTTGAATCACTTAAGATGCTGAAAATCTCATCTCTGAGTAAAAATACCTGTACAAACATGTTAATTACAAATCTAAAGATATTGTCATGAAGTGTAGTAGATGGTTGCCTTGATGGACAAAAGACAAAAGATATGAAATGCTGGAAGTCAAGTTGGATTAAGACTGCGTATAATGAATGTACAACACTTTTGAACAATAAGCAGAATTTCATTTTGCCACTCACCATTCATTCATCGGTCGCTGCCAGTGCCGTCTGACTGGCTCCCTGTGCTGGTGGAACGTAAAAAGCACCATCTGAATGTGGTTGATGCCAGTGCCGCCTGACTGGCTCCTGTGCCAGTGACATGTAAAAAGTGCTCACTATACTGTCATTTCGGTACCAAGGAGAAAAGTCTGTTTGTTTTTATTTTATTTTTATTCTAAAAACAACAGCCATTCAACATGTTGGAGTTCGGCTTTAACTGTTCTTTTTTCTCTGTGTGTATATATATATATATATATATATATATATAGGCATGCATAATTTATACATGTCTTTTCATATGAGTGTACGTATATATGTATATATGTCTGTGTGTATTAGGTTGTTCCGAAAATAATGGCCAATTTCAGAATTATAATTTTGTTTTAGAAAAAGAAGAAGATCACTGGGGTTTCGCAGAAAGAGTATCGAGCTCATTTCAAAATGCCGAACTTTTTGATTTTCATTGAGCTCATGTGGTACCCATTTATTGAGCTTTTACACCTTACCAATCTTCTGAAGATTGCGTGAGACCGTTGCAATACTGTCCTTTACCTTCTTCAACTTCAAGGCTCTCATAACCACTACGGATTTTCTGAAACTACCTTCATACTGGGTGATCACTTGTGGACCCCTCTCTCCATGCTCTGTTGATATTGGCAGCGGTTTGAGAGGCATTGTGCCCAAGCTTGAACTCATGCAAGAAAAGTAAGCGAAGGTCCTTTTTTGTCATGTTCATAATTAAGGGCGCCTATGCTTCAAGACTGTTTTCTGTCTGAAATAAATGGAAAATTATTAAAGAGCATACATCAATTATTAAGTATGTCGAAATTCACCTAAAATATAATTAAAATACTATGATAAAATTGCGTTTCAAAACACAACACTTAGAGTTGGCATGATTTTCGGAACAATCTAATATGTATGTATGTATGTATGTATGTATGTATCGATGCATGCATGTACGTACGTGTGTGTGTGTGTGTGTGTGTGCATATGTTCAGAGATGCACACACACACAGTGAACTTCTGGTTTTTCTACTCTTTTCTTGTTGGTTCTTGTTGATATTGTGACATTTATAGACCTCGGCTAGCCTCAAGTGTATGATTTATACCTTGTTAGTAAACTATTTGACACAACACAGCCATATTCCACCATCAACACCACCATCTCTTCACCAATTCTCACCTTCTTTATCCACTCATGTTACAGTTTTCTTTAGCCTCTTTTTTTTATATTTTATATTTCTGGTGTTCTTGCTTGTTTTGTTTTTTTTGCCCCAGATGAAAAGAATAGAAAAGAAGGTAGTTTGCACTAAAACTTTGTTAAATATCTTGGGTGCAGAGTGACGATACATACACACACACACATACATACATGCCTACGAATATACGAGTGTGTATGTGTATGTGTGTGAGTGTGAGTGTGTATATATGTATATATATACATATACTTGTGTGAGTGTGTGTATGTATGTATATTTAGCTAAACTGGCAACATGACCATCTCCAAATACAACAATATATACATATATATATATATATATATATATATATGCATATGAATATGAGCATATATATATATATATATATATATATGTAGCCATACTGTATATATATGTACATATAGGTAATTATGTATGCAGCATACTCACATATACATATATATATGCACATACATTTATATATATGCATGTTTATATACCTGTATATGCAGGAATGGCTGCGTGATAAGTAGCTTGCTTACTAACCACATGGTTCTGGGTTCAGTCCCACTACATGGCACTTTGGGCAAATTTCTTCTGCTATAGCCTCGGGCCGACCAAAGCCTTGTGTGTGGATTTGGTAGACGGAAACTGAAAGAAGTCCGTCGTATATATATATGTTTGTGTGTCTGTGTTTGTCCCTCCAACAAGGAAAACAATTTAATGTACTTTAAATATTGTAAAAAGAGGGGACGAAATATATTTTCAGAAATATTGATAATTAAATTAAAAATGTCACATAATTAATTATCGATAAAAATACTTTGTTAATTCTTTGTTTTTCTGATTTATTTTCTACCCGTGAGTATATTGAGAATAGTTTAAAAGTCAGCCACTGATCTCTCATAACATCAGCCTGAATATTGGCTGATATCTTCCTACTTGTGTGAGTGACGTATTTATTGTTAGTAAACAGTCATCCATTTTCTAAGTGTTATATCTACTTTGGCTAATGTAATTCACGTCAAATCCATAGCATATCATGATTCAAATTAAGCTTTTAAGTTTTTAGATAAGCTTGCGAAATTTTATTTCATTTAAAAATTTTGTCTTTGAAACGTAGCTCTGAAACTTTAAATATATGAATATGAATTTTACAATTTCATCTTCCGTATATTTTGACTATCATGATTGATGTTTTGGTAAGTATTTGAATATTTGTTAATAGCTCCATTCATGATTTTAGATTTGTTTCTTTTTTTGTTTTTGCATGTAATTATAAATGTATTTTCTAAAATTCTTCTTTTTTGGATCACATATTAATAACGGTAGAATTTAATGAATTACAATCAGGTTTTTCATGTGAACTGAAATTTAAGGTAGAATTCTTGTTTTTGGTTTGCTCTTTTAGTGTTTAAATCACTAACATCAATTGTCTTTGTTCTCTTTATTCCGTAATTAATTTGCGATTGTAGATAACATTTTTCAGTCAAAATATATTTTAGTTCTTTTCAGGTGTTCAGGTTTGATGTAATGGTATACATTCTTTTGCCTAAATTGAATGAAATACTGATTCTCTCGTGTTTTATAGAGCATTAAGTAAAAGGTAAATATTGCGTTGAGCCTCTTAGTCTATAATATCCATGTATATCAATGCTATTTAGTTTTATAACTAATTCATTTAAAAAGAACAATTTACCCTTACTGTACCCCTTTGTAAATTTAATGATATTATTAATGAGTGTGATAAATTTAGTATGTCTATCCAAACCTTTCTATTGGCTAAAACAGTCGTCTAAATATTTTAAAAATTCTTCCTTCAAGTAATTGTGAAAGTAGTCCACATAATTTTCTTTAGATTTTCCATACATGTTTATTTCAAGCTAATCCCATAATCAAATTTGCAAATGTTGGAGTTATTACGATTCCCATTGCTGTTCCAAATTTTTGTCTGTGTATTACTTTGTCAAAATTATTATTATTTTTTTTTTTAAATAGTTGTTTTCTAGAATAGATCAAAGTCCTTCAAGAGTACATTCTTTTCTTCTGCAGTTTA
>NC_142943.1:54771864-54774364 GCF_046866305.1 Octopus bimaculoides
CTGTTGTTTTAATACCTCCTTTGTTTATGGAGGCAGTATTAAGAAAGCAAAAGAAAGATGAAACTGCATGTATAGGGATGACGGGTTAGGTTTGAGGAATGATTAATAATCTGATTAATAATGAAGTTGGTGTATTAAGAATTGTTTACCTACATAAAGAAAATTTTATGCATGTGTATATATATACATGTTTATGTGTATGCATATCTCTCTATCTTTCTATATATATATATATATATATATATATATATATATATATATATATATATATATATATATATATATATATATATATATATAATGTATGTATGTGTATATCACTTTATGCTTAGAAGTGATGAATGTTACCAGAATTTTTGATGCATGTCAAATGGAACAAACTCTTTCAAATCCTTGTTAGCATATCCATGTAAATGGAGCTGGAATAGGGCTAGTTTGCTCTGGCATCAAGACATATAAATTATAATAATGAGTGCAAACTAAATAATGATATTTTGAAAGCATTTAATACAGGCATTTCAGACCATTGTGTAATATATAATAGAAATTACATCCCTTATGACATATCTTTCTCAGTTTGCATTAGTGATATTTTCCATTATATATTACACAATGATCCGGAATGTAAGTATTAGATGCTTCCAAAATATCATTATTTACTTTTGAGTTCATCTTTAAATGCATACAAACATACGTACATACAAACAAATGTACATACATACATACATACATATTCTTTTACTTGTTTCAGTTATATGACTGCAGCTTTACTGGAGCACTGCCTTTAGTAGAACAAATCGACCCCAGGACTTATTATTTGTAAGCCTAGTACTTACTCTATTGGTCTCTTTTACTGAACCACTGAGTTATGGGAACATAAGCACACCAACAGCAGTTGTCAAGCGATGGTGGAGGGGGACAAACACAGACACACAAATACATACATATATAATGGGCTTCTTTCAGTTTCCATCTACCAAATCCACTCACAAGGCTTTGGTCAGCCTGAGGCTTGCCCAAGGTGCCATGCAGTGAGACTGAACCCAGAACCATGTGGTTGGGAAGCAAGCTTATTTCTTTGTTGCCCACAAGGGGCTAAACATAGAGGGGACAAACAAGGACAGACAAAGGGATTAAGTCGATTACATCAACCCCAGTGCACAACTGGTACTTATTTAATCGCCCCCGAAAGGATGAAAGGCAAAGTCGACCTCGGCGGAATTTGAACTCAGAACGTAGCAGCAGACGAAATACTGCTAAGCATTTCGCCCGGCGTGCTAATGTTTCTGCCAGCTTGCCACAAGCTTCTTACCACACAGCCACTCCTGCACTTATATTTACATACAATAATTTATAAATTTATTTTCCCTCGAGAAGAATAGTCTTGACAGTGACATTAAGGCTTCAGTCTGCATAGCCTTCTTCGGACACTATTTTGTAAAAGAGTAATAAATTATGTACTCTACAAACTGTATTGAGTAATCCTTCAGTTTGATATAAAATCTTCTTTTTTTTTTTAGTTTAATTAAGCATGAGGTAGCGAGCTAGCAGAATCATTAACATATTAGATAAACTGCTTAACGACATTTTATTTGTCTTTACATTCTAAGTTTAAATACCCACAAGGTCGACTTTGCTATAAAATAAGTACCAGTTGAGCACTGGAATCAATGTGATTGGCCTATCCATTCCCCGAACTCTGAACTCGCTGACCTTGTGCCAAAATTTGAAACCAGTTTAACTCAGTATAAAAGCAAGCATTAGCCTAGTGTGGCCTAATGGATTACCAGTTCTCAGTCAAACCGTCCAACTCATGTCAGCATGGAAAACAGACATTAAACGAGCATTGGGCCTCACAAAGGCAAAGTGGCTGACTTCATTTTGAGCGTTGGGCATCATATTAAGTGTATGCATACTTGTGTGGATGTGTTTGTTATGAGAGTCTGTATGTATGTTGTGCATGCTTTGTGTGCCTGTTGTGTGTGTGTGTTATATGTGTGTGTTTGTGTCTTTTGTGCAAATGCATGTATATATGTGTGTGTGTTTGTGCATATGTGTGTATGTATGTGTATGTGTGTGTGCGTGTGTGTGGCTTTGGTGGTGGTGGTGATAATGGTTGTGGTAGTGGTGGTCATGGTAGTAGTGGTTGTAGTGGTTGTGGTGGTTGTCATTGCTGTCATGGTCATGGTCATGATGGTGGTTGTGGTGGTGATGGTGTTGACGGCAGTGGTAGTCGTGATGGTAACTGGTTGTGGGTGTTTGAGGGTGGTGGTGGTGGTGGTGGTGGTGGTGGTAGTTGTGGTGGTAGTGGTGGTGGTGATGAAGGTGACACTCTTGTTGATGGATTTTTAAAAAAATATTAAGTATCAGGTTCACAACTCTTTCCAAAATTATCAGTAAATTAATTAAAAGTGTTCTAATTAGCTCTTAAATCATTGTTATAAAGATACTCAATCAAAGAATTTTCTATTGTTTTTCTATTGTTTTTCTTCTTTTGTTT
>NC_142943.1:54776864-54779364 GCF_046866305.1 Octopus bimaculoides
CACCGTCTCTGATGAAGGGATATATAAAATATCCCGGAAACAGCTGTAGGACCTTCTATTTATAAACGTTCTGGAAACTATTCACAGCCTTGGATTTTTCATTTTGTTCTGTTAATTTATATATATATATATGTATATATATATATATATATATATATATATATATATATATATATATATATATATATATATATATATATATATATAGTTTATCAAACTTTGACATTGGAAAAATTTACGAACTTTCTATGTTAATAAACCAGTACTGTTCCTGTAACCTGTCTTTTATTCATTCTAACGACTGCTCAAAGCTTACCAACTTCATACAACTGGATCCTTGGACCTCAGCTTTACGTATAATCATATAAATATATATATATGTGTGTATATATATATATTTATATATATATATATATATATATATATATATATATATATATATATATATATACGTAAATAAGTAACAAGTATGTCTAGGTATGTGTGTATACGTGTGCATATATATATATGTCTGTGTGTGTGTGTGTGTATATATAAATATATATATATACATATACATATATACACACACACACACTCATATGTATACACACATAAATATGTAAAACACACACACATATATTGACCTATATATGAGCATTTATGGAGATGTGTGTGTGTGTATGTGAAATATGTGCATGTAGATATAGACATAAATTTATGTATTTACATATATACACATATCCATATATTTATATATATTCGAATATATATACATACATACATATGTATATATGCACGTATATATATATATATATATATATGTGTGAGAAGACCCGGCAAGCCAAGTGAAATCGTTGCCAGTGCCTCTGGACTGGCTCTTGTGCGGGTGGCACATAAGATGTACCATTTTGAGAGTGACCGTTGCCAGTACCGCCTGACTGGCCTTTGTAGGGTTTTCGAGCGAGATCGTTGCCAGTGCCCCTGGACTGGCTCTTGTGCGGGTGGCACATAAAAGACACCATTTCGAGCGTGGCCGTTGCCAGTACCGCCTGACCAGCCTTCGTGCGGGTGACACGTAAAAGCACCCACTACATTCTCTGAGTGGTTGGCGTTAGGAAGGGCATCCAGCTGTAGAAACTGCCAAATTAGATTGAAGCCTGGTGTTGCCATCCGGTTTCACCAGTCCTCAGTCAAATCGTCCAACCCATGCTAGAATGGAAAGCGGACGTTAAACGATGATATATATATATATATGGTGGTTGTCTGCTCCTTAAACAGAGTTTGACCACCTCCTGCACCTACACCTTAGCCCTTTCATGGCGTCTGATGTGGCTTTTTAAACCAGACAGTGTTTTGAAAAAACACCCACACAGATTGCACCTCTGATTTGCACTACCAATACCTGCAAGTAAGTTCTGCTCATTGTGGATCCTAACATGTCTTTTAAGACCCCCATTGGATTTGCAAACCCTCTGGCACACACCACATTCAAACCTGTGCACAGACATATAATCAGAATAGCTGGGTGAGGTTTGTTTTCCATGGGCTCGCAGGTGAGATTTGAGGCCAGCCAAGGACAGACATGGTCTGTCACAGACTGTGCACACAAAAAGGTCCTTGTCATTCACCTTCTCAGTCTTCACCTTTTTCCTTAAATGTCTCTTGAGCCCTGCTTGCATCATCCTGGCCTCTTCAAATGCTTTCACTCTTCAAATGCTCATATATAGGTCAATATATGTGTGTGTGTTTTACATATTTATGTGTGTATACATATGAGTGTGTGTGTGTGTATATATGTATATATATATATATATTTATATACACACACACACACACACAGACATATATATATATGCACACGTATACGCACATACCTGGACATACTTGTTACTTATTTACGTATATATATATATATATAAGTACTTATACATATATATGCATATAGGTAATTATTTTCCATATATATGAATAGATACAGAATACATGCACACACATGTAAGCATAATATTATATATTGTATACACAAACTGTTACACATATCTAAACACACACAAATCTTCTTCCTAAGAGCACACAGACGTATGTGCGTGCACGCACACACACACACACACACAAATCAGTTTTCTGAATGTTAATTAATAAAAATTGATACGTCTTGTTATAGATATAACTTCCTAGATAGAAATATCATTTTTTTTTTCATGAAAATTAATTAATTAGTTAATATCTAATTAAATAAATAATTAAATAATTAATTAATTTTTTTTTTCAGAAAAAATATATTTTAATAATCATTTATATGATGTTTTCTTTTTTTCCCCACAAATCTATTCTGAATAAAAAAAAAAAGTTTTAATAATTTCTTATAAATTAATTACTTAATTATATGATATCTTTTGATAAAGATATTTTAATGAAATAATTTCATATACTCTGCTCATTCACTTCATGCATTAAGAGGGAAAGGTAAGGGGCAGGCAAGTGTTTCTTTCAACTTGTTTAAATGTCATGCTCTGAA
>NC_142943.1:54789364-54836864 GCF_046866305.1 Octopus bimaculoides
ACCGAAGGGAAGAAGGGGGTTTACTCCTTAAGCCAAAATAAATGATTGTGAGAAAGGAATTATTGTTTGAACTAAGGGTTAGAAATGTTAGGGGTTTCGAGGGTGTTATTTTATTGTTTTATTTCCTAAGTGTTAGGGATGCTAATTTTTCATTTTGCAGTTCAATTTCTTGGTTCTGATAAAGCTGATTCATCCATAATCAAAGGCATTCCAACCATGACCTTCTCTTTCTTTCTCTCTCTGTCTCCCTCTTGCTTTCTGTTTTGGGTTCAGCTGTCACATTGCATGTCACTTTGGACAAGTATCCCTAGGCTGACCAATGCCTTGTGAGTGAATTTGGTTGACAGAAGCTGTGTGGAAGCAAGCGTATAACATGTGTGTGTGTGTGTGTGTGTGTGTGTGTCCTTTCCCCACCATTTGAGATCTGATGCTGGTTTGTTACACCCTTGTAACTTAGCAGTTTGGCAAAAGAGATTGAAAGAATAAGTACCTAACTTACAAAAATACATTTATACATAATTAGGATAAAGTCATTAATTAATGATTTATCAGTGCCCAGCATACAAAGAACCATATATGGGTTAAATTAACATTTAATTGTAAAAATATAATTATAATTGAGGGTGCTTGAGGGACAGCACCTGTACACTAGAAATAGATGTCAAATGATTACAAACCACTTGAAGCAATTTCAGTATTGCAAAACATGAAATCTTAAATAAATCCTTTCTGTCCATTTTCCTCACATACAGCCTTGTGTTAAAAGGAGTGCTAACTGATATGCTTTGTAGTTGTTTGACATCTATTTCTAGTGTATAGGCACTGTCCCACTAGCACCCTTAATTATAATCATACTTTTATAATTATACTTTATATATATATATATATATATATATATATATATATATATATATTATCATTATTCGGTTAAAATGTCTTACATTTGAGCTGGTTCCCATGCATTTCCCTGAAGAGAAGATTACATTCTTATCAACATCACCTATTCCTCTGGAAGGTATAATTTGTAATCTTCGAAACATATGTTGGAAATAAAAGTATTCAGTTAAAAGATGCGTTTTACTCCATTTACTAAATTTCATCATCATCATCATCATCGTTTAACGTCCACTTTCCATGCTAGCATGGGTTGGACGACTTGACTGAGGACTGGTGAAACCGGATGGCAACACCAGGCTCCAATCTAAATTTGGCAGAGTTTCTACAGCTGGATGCCCTTCCTAACGCCAACCACTCAGAGAGTGTAGTAGGTGCTTTTACGTGTCACCTGCATGAAGGCCAGTCAGGCGATACTGGCAATGGCCACGCTCAAAATGGTGTCTTTTATGTGCCACCCGCACAAGCCAGTCCAGGGACACTGGCAACGATCTTGCTCGAAAATCCTATGGAAGCCAGTCAGGCGGTACTGGCAATGGCCAAGCTCAAAATGGTGCATCTTATGTGCCACCCGCACAAGAGCCAGTCCAGGGGCACTGGCAATGATCTTACTTGGCTTGCCGGGTCTTCTCACGTACAGCACATTTCCAAAGGTCTCGGTCAGTAGTCATCGCCTCGGTGAGGCCCAATGTACGAAGGTCTTGCCTCACTACCTCAGCCCAGGTCTTCCTGGGCCTACCTCTTCCACGGGTTCCCTCAACTGTTAGGGTGTGGCACTTTTTCACGCAGCTATCCTCATCCATTCTCACCACATGTCCATACCAGCGCAATCGTCTCTCTTGCACACCACAACTGATGCTTCTAATGTTCAGCTTTTCTCTCAAGATACTTACACTCTGACGGGTATTCACATTGACATTACATATACATATATATATATATATATATATATATATATATATATATATATATATATATATATATATATATATATAGTATTGATAAAATGTGTAGGTGGCATACGAGTGGGTATATATTTATGAAAAAAGAAGTTTGAAAACGCCACTATATAAAATAAATTTTAATTTGTAATTTTCTCAGAGATATTTTACATGTTTCAGTTCTTGAAAAGACGAACCTTATCAAAAATACATATTTTTTTTTTAAATGTAATTAAAAACACTACTACAGCCAACGATTCAAGTCAACGCACCAGACAACCATTATGTCCCCACACAAAAAAACGCTCCCACGTGGACTATGTTGACGCCAGTAAGAAACAATTATGAACTTTTCTTTTAATTACATTTTTTTTAAAAAGTTGACTTTCATTGGAGATGGGGAACTGATGGAATGGAAATGATGACAAGCAATGGAAAATTATGAAGGTGGTGGTGGTGGTGGTGGTGGTAGCAATGTTGATCATGTTGATGATGATGATAATGATGATGATGATTATTATGATGCTGGTGTGATGTAAATGATTGATGAGGTTAGTGATAATGTGCATGGATGCTGATGATGATTTTGGTGATGAGAATGAGGACGACGTGGATGATGATGACAGCAGAGACAATGGCAACAACTGCAAAGATAGTAATTAAAATGATGATAATGATAAGGTGGAAGAAGAAGAAGAAGAAGGAGAAAGAAGAGGAGGTGGAGGAGGAGATGAAGAAGCAAAAGAAAAAGTAGGTGTAGGAGGAGGAAGAAATGAAGTGTGATGAGGAGGAGGTGGAGGAAGCGGATGAGGTACAGGAGGGGAGGAGGAGGAAGACGAAGAGGAGGAGAGGGAAGAAGTGGAAGATATGATAATGATGACATGATAATGACAATGACAACGACGAAGATGTTGATGATGTTGATGACGATGATGATGATGTTGATGATGATGATGATGATGATGATGATGATGATGATGATGATGATGATGATAGTGATAGTGGTGATGATGGCAACAGTAATAATGATGATAATTGCAATGTTGATGGTGATGATTGTGACGATGATAAAGATAACGATGTTAATGATTGTTAATGACAATGATGATGATTAAAAGACAACAGGTAAGTAGTTATGAGTATTGATCATATCAGATCAATATCCTACTTATAGACAATCAATATTAACACACACACACACATACACACACGTTTGCTTGCATATGTTCATACACAATCAGACACACACACACATATATACACACACGCATACATACAAAGATAACAGAAATCAATTATTTAAAAAAAAAATTAAAAAGGCAAAATGAAGAAAAGAATGAAAAATAAATTAGAAATTAAAGAATCAATTTATTGCGGTAATTATAACGTCTGCCACCAGAAATGTAGAATTTGGCTAAATTGAATATTTCTCCAGCAGACTGTAAATACACACATACGTCTATACATACATGTTGACATACATGCATATATACATACGTATACATTTTTGTATGCATATATAGTATATACCTCTGTACGAGTTTCTGTATATGTATATATATATATATATATATATATATATATATATATATATACATACACACACACACACATATATATATATATATACATACACACAAATACAAACACATAACTATAGACACACATATCCATATCTATATCTATATCTATCAATCTATGTATGTCTACATGTGTGTGTGTGTGTGTGTATTATAAAAGTGTAAAATACTTGTTTTTCCAGAAATTTCTAGCTTAGTTGATCATTCTCGGTCAAAATTATATATACATACATACATACATAAATACATACATATATATATATATATATATACACACACACATATACACACATGCTTGTAGATATTTATATATTGGCATCTATCCATGTATCAAACTATTTATCATATATTTGTAACATATGGTATAATTATAAACAGGGCAAATTTTTTATATATGTGTATATATATATATATATATATATATATATATATATATATATATATATATATATATATAAACTGATTTTTGCAACACATTATATTTTAACACTTTCATTATTAATTGTAAAGCTATTTTAGTCTTTTCTTTATAACAGTTAGCTTCAGTTTATATTATGAGTTCAAATCTGATTGAAGCCAACCAAACTTCCTATCCATTTCGACCACTTAAGATCCTGGTATCTATAGATGTTCACATAATCAGCTGTTTCCTCACCCATTCGCCATGTAAAAACCTGAGTTCTATGACTATTTTTACTCATTAGTGCTGTATTTAATTGCTTGGGCCTTAGAAGTCATAAGGCCAGTTACTCAGCACCCGTGGCCTATAAGTGATGGAGATCACCACATCACCCCTGAATGAGACACTGATCTGTTGCAGTGTTCAAGCCCAGCAACTCTTGAATGAGAGGAGAAGTTAATGCAGTGACATTGACCTCAGTACTTGGAGGTGCATGGCATAGTGGTTAGAGTGTTGGACTCATGATTGTAAGATTGTGGTTTCAATTCCTGGACTGGGCAACACATTGTCTTCGAGCAAAACACTTCATTTCATGTTGCTCCTGGACTGGGTGATACATTGCGTCTTTGAGCAAAATGCTTCATGCCATGTTACTCCATTCCCCTTAGCTGCTAAAAATGAATAAACCTTCGACTGACTGATGTCTCTTCCAGCAAAGAATATTTATGCACCAGAAATACTGGAAAATTGGCCCTATATTCCTGACAGTATGATGTGGATTAATGATAGCCATAATCCAGTACTTAACAGGTATATTATTTTATTGAGCCAGAAGAAATGAAAGGTGTAATTGACCTTGGTGGGAGTTGAACTCAAAATGTAAAGAATAACAAGAAATGCCGTCGAGTATTTTGTCTGACATGCTAATGGTTCTACCAGCATTGATATTGTTACCCAATTTAAGAGCTGCAAGCTGGTAAAATTCTTAGCACTTCAGGCAAAATGATGAGTAGCGTTTGATCCACGTTTACATCCTGGGTTCAAATTCTGCTGAGGTCAACTTTGCCTTTCATCCATTTGGAGTCAATAAAACAAGCACCAGTTGAATATTGGGGTTGATGTAATCAACCTATCTCCTCACTTGAGATGGCTGGCTGTGTGGAAGCCCATACAAAAATGAGACAAGAATACAAAACATCCAGACAGTTAGATGATACAAAAAAGGGACGAGAAAAACAAGGACAGGTCATTTGGAGTTTTCTTTCCTCAGTCGAGTTCCAGATTATCTTTGCAATTTCAGCTAATTATACTTGAGATTGGTCCAATCTGGCCAGCCCCACGGAAAAACTAAGCTAAGAGCACTAGATTCCTTGGAAGAAAGCAGCAAATGTATACGAATGTATATATATTTAGTCATCATCATCCCCATCATCATTTAACGTCCACTTTCATGCTGGCATGGGTTAGATGGTTTGACTGGAACTGGTAAGATGAAGAACTGTACCAGGTTCCAATCTGATTTCGCATGGTTTCTATGGCTGGATGCCCTTCCTAACAACAACCATTCCAAGAATGTAATGGGTGCTTTTTATGTGCCACCGGCACGAATGCCTTTATGCACCACTGGCACGAGTGGCAGTTACATGACACCAGCATAGGCCATGACTACGATGTCCCTTGCTTGATGAGGACCAATATAAAAGAAATCCTGGACCCTGCCTGTATTTAATCAACCTGCTTGAAGAATAATAAAAATGAAGTTCATCATAGAAAATTTTGAAGAATATTATCTGACTTGTTCACCTCAGTTCTCACTTAACTAGCTTCTTAATCCAATCCCTTTGGGCTAGTTTTATCAATGGTGTAAGGGATAAGCTAACAAGGGGGTCATTTTGTGGTTAATCAAACAACAAAATGGCTCCCTTGTATGTTTACAGCCAATTTGTCACCAAATCTTCTCTTCAAATTCGTCCAATTGTCTTGAAAAGGGACGGGTGCATTTGATAATATCAGTTTTGATATGCAATAACATGAGAGAAAAAACAGGATGGTCATGGTTGGAATGCCTTTGGAAATAGTTCTATTCTGATATCACAAGAGTAAAACTTTGCTGAGAGGCAAAGTGAATCTATGAGGAATACACATTTTTAGTAGAACTAAATATCACCAAATACCAAAAACCATTGGAGAATTTTATTTGGCAATCTAAACATTTTGTTACCTATTGCCCCTTTAATAAGCGGAATAAGGATTGCTGACATATTTGCGAGACAACAGATAGAGACCACTTAATCAAACCCTACACCCCCACCAAATCACAGGTATCTGTTCAATTTACTGGAGACTATAAAGAGTGAAAAGAAAAAGTACTCCAAAAGGTTTTGGACTTTGAACAGGAAAACTAAAAATAAAGCCCATGATGAAGTGCTCCAACAATTTGCTATTATATATTGTTGTTGTTGTTGTTGTTGTTGCTGGTGTTATTGACACTGACAAAAAGTGTTGTTGATGTTGATGTATTTGTTAACATACTTGTATGACAATTGTCTTCTGGTTACCAAATGAATAAATAAATAAATAAATATGTCTACGTTTGTTTGTTTATTTGTTTATATTGTCCCTGTACTTGGTTTACTGTACTTCCCTCCTCTCAGTGCCTTAGCAGAACCTACAATCACAAATCTCTCTCCCTTTCTCTCTCTCTCATATATATATATATATATATATATATACACACATACACATATAAAAATATATACACACATACATATACATATATACAAATACATATATATGCATGTGTGTGTGTGTATATATATATATATATATATATATATATATATACACGCACATATATATATACATATATACATACATATATATATATATATATATATATATATATATATATATATATATATATATATATATGAATGCACATACACAGAGGTAAATATACACATTTTCACACAGTCTGGTTCTCTAACCCTCACCCTTACTCACTCTCTCTCCCCATTTCTCTCTCTCTCTCTCTCTCTCTCTCTCTCTCTCTTTTTCTCTCTCTCTCTCTTTTTCTCTCTCTCTCTCTCTCTAGTACATTCATTTCCCTAAGGCATTCATTTATGACCAAATAAGGGATCAGTACAGTGTTTGATAGTGTAAGGAACAGCTTTCTTGGTGTTAAACACATACAAAGAACATGCAAGAAAATAAAAAGGTTGAATGAAGAAGAAGGAAAAAAAAAGACAAGTACACATACACACATACACACACACATACATATACCCATATGCACAGAAAAATACAGTAGAAGGAAATACCCTAGAAAAACAGAAAACTGTAAACGCATAGCTACTTGCACTCACATATATACACGTCCACATATACACACATACAGCCGTATACATACATATAAGGGGAGAGTAAAAATCCGCAGGAAAATACAAGTTAAAACGTATGTGTTACTATACACACAAGCATAAACATATACACATATGTACATGCATACATGTACACCCACACACACATATATATACAGATGTGTACATATGCACATGCACATATGCACATACATATATGCACGTGTACAAACAAATAAAACAAATAAGCGGAGAAAATTTTTGTAAAATTTCGAAATAGAATAAAAAAAAAATTTCACAAAAATTTCCAGAAATTTTAAATAAATTTTGAAAACAAATGTACATGAAATGAATAAATAAATAAATAAATAAATAAATAAAACAATATATAAAAAAAATGAACAATTTGACATTTTCATCATCAGTATTGTTTTTGTTTTTTTTTTGTCTTTACTTTCGTTTCTTTCTTTTTAAATTTAAAATTTAAATTTAAATAAAAAAGCAGGGAAAAATTTTGTCAAGCCACCATTTTTCTTGTTTTATTTCATTTAATGTTTATTTGTTTTTCATTTTAGTTATTCTTTTGTTTGTTTGTATTTTATTGATTTTGTACTTTTTCTTTTGATTTTTATTTTGATTTTGTATGTTTTCTTCATTTTGTATCTTTTTAAAACTTTTTTTAAATCTTGATTGAAAAAAAAAAGCCATTTTATTTTAGTGTTTCTTTTTCTTAAATTATATCATCGAAATTTTCTATTTTGTTCAAATTATGCATTTATTTACTTTGTACTTTCGTTTTGCTTTTCATCATCATCATCATTGTCATCATCATCACTATCATCATCATTGTCATTGCAATCGTCATAATCATCATCATTACCACCACCACCATAAAAGTAATAAGAATCATCATCATCATAGCCATCATCATCATCATAACCATCATCATAAGTGATGTACATATTTGTACAAGATACAAAAGAAAGAAAAACAATTTGAAATAAATAAATCTACAATTAAAACAAACATTTTGAAATTTCGCTATATTTCTTTTTTAAATTGCTTTTTTTTTATAAGAATTATATATTTTTAAATGCGACTTTATTCTTCCTAGAACTGTTTTGGTTGTGATTATTGTCATTCTTATTGTTGTGCCTACTATTATTGTTGTTGTTATTATTATTATTATTTTGATTACAGTTGTTGTTGTCATTGTTTCTGTTACATAAGAAATTCTTTTATTGTTATTGATGTTGTTGCTACTGCTGTTGTTCTGACATTTTTTTCTTTTATTTTTATTTGCTTAAAAATTTTTTTTAGCTATTTGTATTTCTGTTTTTTTTTTTTTTTTTTCTCTATTCATAGGTACGTATAACGTAAGGGTCAATGTTTAATTCCTATTTTTATTATTTTCAGCAAATATTTATTTGTTATTTTCATTTATTTATTCGAATTTATCCAATTTTATTTCATCTTATCTGTATTGAAAATTTCCTTTTTTTCTTTTTTCCTACTTTTTTTTTTTTTTTTAAAAAAACAAGATTTAAATATATTTTTTATTAAATTTATTTTACACATGTTTCTGCTTGTTTCAATTTTTACAAATAAAAATCAAATAAAATAAAATAAACTACAAGAAAAAACATGAAAAAAATAATTCTGTTGTCTTTTGTATTCTTATTTCTCACTTTTATTTATTTAAAAATGTTTGAAGAAATTTTGCTATTTATTATTTATTTAATTTTTATTCAAATATTATCTGTTTATTTACCTTATTTATTTATGTTGTCTATTTATTTATTTATAAATACAGTCATCTTTATTTTTTTTTTCTAATTTCTTTTTAATTATTTATTTGTTTTGCCTACTTCCTCATTACCATTTCAAACTTCTATTTTAACATCTTTATTAAATTTAAAGATTGCATTTTTTGATTTCAATTCTATTTCATTAAAAAACCCCAGAAATTATCTTCCATTTATATCGATGCATATTATCATCCTTCTTCTTCTTCTTCTTCTTCTTCTTCTAATTATTATTACCATCATCAGTTTTATTATTATTATTATTATCATCATAAATGGTATTATTGCTATCATCACCATCATCACTGTTATCATCCCCATCCTTATTATCATTCCCTTTGCAGCAATGCCTTTTGGCCCTTTTACCGTTCTCTTCTAATGCTTTCATCTCATGAATCCAGTCACTTCAGCTCTTTTGTTCAAGTATTTCCTATACTTCATTTTTCTCTTATTTAACACTGTCACTGATTTTTTCTCAGTGCTTTTTGGTTGTACTTTTTTTTTTTTGCAATTTAAAAAAAAAAAAAGTCTCTATTTGTAAATGTTTATTTATTTATTTATTGAAGTTTAAATTTTTAGTAAAGAATTATTTTTTTTTTTGGTTTTTCTTCTTTTGTTTCATAGCAATGGTGGAGATGGTGTTGGTAAGGGTTGGGATAGAAGGGCCAGGAGATTTCTTTAGGTTTAACCATTCTTCAAAGTGCTGTTGTTCTTTTTTGTCATTGCAATTTGTCTTCTTCACCTTTCTTTATGTCTTCCATTCTTTCTGTCTTTCTTTCTTTCTTCTTTTTCTATTTCTCCTCCTCCTCTTTCTTTTCCACCACCTCATCACCGTTGTTGTCGTCGTTGTTGTTGTTGTTGCTGCTGCTGCATTATCGTTATTGAAACCATTATCATTATCATCGTTATTATTAAGTACTGAGGTTAATTGACTCCAACATCCACCACCTCATCAAAGTTCCAGGTCATGAGCTTATGTTAGAAACAATCATCATCATCATCATCATTAGCACCACCACCAACAGCATCATCATTATCATCATTATCATTGACATAATCCTGATCATGGAGGAGGCGCAATGGCCCAGTGGTTAGAGCAGCGGACTCGCGGTCATAGGATCGCGGTTTCGATTCCCAGACCGGGCGTTGTGAGTGTTTATTGAGCGAAAACATCTAAAAGCTCCACGAGGCTCTGGGAGGGGATGCTGGCGAACCCTGCTGTACTCTTTCACCACAACTTTCTCTCACTCTTACTTCCTGTTTCTGTTGTGCCTGTAATTCAAAGGGTCAGCCTTGTCACACTGTGTCACGCTGAATATCCCCGAGAACTACGTTAAGGGTACACGTGTCTGTGGAGTGCTCAGCCACTTGCATGTTAATTTCACGAGCAGGCTGTTCCGTTGATTGGATCAACCGGAACCCTCGACGTCGTAAGCGACGGAGTGCCAACAACAATCCTGATCATCATCATCATCATCATTTTCATCACCATCACTGTGATCATAGTCATCATTGTCATTGTCGTAATCATCATCATCATCATCATCACGACCATCATCAGTGTCGTCGTCATCATCATCATCATCATCAGCAGCAGCAGCAATGTCATCATCATCATTATCATCATCATCTTTAGCAGCAGCAGAAGCAGCAGCAGAAGCAGCAGCAGAAGCAGCAGCAGTGTCTCTTTTGCTCAAAGTTTGTTTACAGCAGTTACCATGGTTATCAGCTAAACACATCAATCAAGAGAAATGATACAGCTGAAACATGCTACATAAAACGTGTGTGTGTGTGTGCGTGTATATATGCACGCGTGTGTGTGTGTATGCATACGTGTGGGTGTGTGTATATGCATGTGTGTGTATATGTGAATGTGCATGTGTATGTGCATGTGGGTGTGTGTATGTGCATGTGGGTGTGTGTATATGCATACGTTGGAGTGTGTATATGCATACGTGTGTGTGGGGGGTGTTTCTATCAGATTAAACATAAGAAATAGTGAGATAATTGAATTAAACAGGAAACAATGTAACAAGTAAAATAGACAAGATTTTTGCCTTTCTTTTCTTCTTTGTTTATTTTATAAATGTGTGCATGTGCATGCACACACATATGTGTGTGTGTTTCTATATGCATGTGTCTCTGTATTTTTGTTACACTTGTCCCATACAAATCTTGATGACCAATCATGGTTTGTTTGAGCCCAAATAAAGATGGTGTAATCATATCCAGGTTGCTTTTGATCATAAATATGATCGATCAGGGTTGACCTGGGGTTAAAGAACAACAACCACAACAACAATAATTACAACCATTGTTATTGTGATAACTTAACAAAGTTTTTGTTAATTGCATTACTCTTTCCTATTCATTTCTGGTCACAGATGGCAGCACTTTAGCATGATGACCAGTAAAAGAGCAATTCACTTCTGTTCTGAGGTCGACTTTGCCTTTCATCCTTTCAGGGTTGATAAATTAAGTACCAGTTACATACTGGGGTCGATCTAATCGACTGGCTCCCTCACCCAAAATGTCGGGCCTTGTCCCTTGAGTAGAAAAAAACATTAAACTGTCTTAAAGCGGCGAGCTGGCAGAAACGTTAGCACACTGGGTGAAATGCTTAGAGGTATTTCGTCTGTCTTCATTCTCTGAATTCAAAATTCTTCCCTTGCATCCTTTTGGGGTCGGTAGATTCAGTACCAGTTGCATACTGGGGTCGATCTAATCGACTGGCCCCCTCCTTAAAAACTGTGGGCCTTGTGCCTAGAGTAGAAAGGAATTCACTTTCGTTTCCATATTTTTTTTGTATATTTTTTGTCAAGAAAGAAGGATGGACCCCTGACCTCTAAACCCAGTAATTTTCAACCAGTTTTTTTTCTATGGACCCCTTTGATTCTTATTTTACAATTAGACATTATTAGGAGTTCTTTTATTCTTTTATTTGTTTCAGTCAGTTGACTGCGGCCATGCTGGAGCACTGCCTTTAATCAAACAAATTGAACCCCAAGACTTATTTTTTGTAAGCCTAATACTTATTCTATTGGTGTCTTTTTGCTGAACCACTAAGATATGGGGATTAAACACACCAACATCAGTGTCAAGTGATGATGTTTGTGTGTGTGTGTGTGTGGGGGGAACAAACACAGACACACAAATACATACTTACATACATACATACATATATATGTGTGTATTTCATTGTCATCGTTTAAGGTCCGCTTTCCATGCTAGCATGGGTTGGACGATTTGACTGAGGACTGGTGAACCAGGCGGCTACACCAGGCTCCAATCTGATTTGGCAGAGTTTCTACAGCTGGATGCCCTTCCTAACGCCAACCACTCTATATATATAGAGAGAGAGAGGGAGAGAGAGATACATCATCATCATCATCATCATCATCGTTTAACATCCGCTTTCCATGCTAGCATGGGTTGGATGATTTGACTGAGGACTGGTGAAACCGGATGGCAACACCAGGCTCCAATCTAATTTGGCAGAGTTTCTACAGCTGGATGCCCTTCCTAATGCCAACCACTCAGAGAGTGTAGTGGGTGCTTTTACATGTCACCCGCACGAAAACGGCCACGCTCGAAATGGTGTCTTTTATGTGCCACCCGCACAAGCCAGTCCAGGGGCACTGGCAACGATCTCACTCGAAAATCCTACGGGAGCCAGTCAGGCGGTACTGACAACGGCCACGCTCAAAATGGTGCATCTCATGTGCCACCCGCACAAGAGCCAGTCCAGGGGCACTGGCAACGATCTTACTTGGCTTGCCGGGTCTTCTCACGCACAGCACATTTCCAAAGGTCTCGGTCAGTAGTCATCGCCTCGGTGATATATAAATATATGTATGTATGTATGTGTGTGTGTTTGTGTGTGTGTAGGACATGTTTTCCAGTTTCTGTCCACCAAATCCAATCACAAGACTTTGGTTGGAGCAGGTCTATAGCAGATGACACTTGCCCATGGTGCCATGCAGTGGGATTGAACCCAAGAACCGTTCAGTCAAGAGGAAAATTTCTTACCACACAACCATGCCTAAGTCGATTCCATCACAAATACTTCACCACAGATATCTTTCCATACTGAAGACAATAGGATAGAATTTGAGGTTGCAACTTATTTCTTCTAGGCCAAGCAACTGTATAAAGCAGGACTGTAAAAATGGTAAAAAATCTTCGAGTCACATGCAGTCTTTGTGAATCTTAAGCACAACCTTCTGGATTTTGCATTAAAATATATATTGTTTGATTACAGGTTATTATATTTATTCATGTTCTCTTAAAATTCTTAAAAATCATTAAAAATGTCAGTTTACAATTTTATCTCTTACTTTAATATTTATAATATATAATATATAATTACATTTTTCCCAATAAATATAATTATATTTTCACAATAAATTTAATTACATTTTTCTGTATATTTAATAATATTGCATTTAACATCACCTTTTTAGTTTATACTTAATTCAATAATGCTGCCTTCAGCAAAAAAAAAAAACGCAAAATGGTAAAAAGTAGTCACCTACTCCTGGTGTAATGCTTCCATCATTGACTCGTAGACATGAGTCCAGTTTTTAATCATTTTTAACCTGCCTGATTATCACACCTGGTTCTATGACACAAATTCCATGTTTTTAAATGATTTATATTAAAGCCTTTCATCAGAAATTCATGTTGTGTTCCAAGTACCAGCTTAATAATGGTTTCAAATTTTGGCACATGGTCTACAAGTGTTGGAACACACACACACACACACACACACACGTTTAATTACTCTTTTACTCTTTTACTTGTTTCAGTCATTTGACTGTGGCCATGCTGGAGCACCTCCTTTAGTCAAGCTAATCAACCCCAGGACTTATTCTTTGGAAGCCTAGTACTTATTCTATCGGTCTCTTTTTGGAAATGAACCCAGAACCATGTGGTGGGTAAGCAAGCTACTTACAATACAGCCATTTCTGCAATATTTTTAAAGCATTGAATTGCAATGGGAATAAAAGGGGTCCATAGACAAAATATGGCTAAGAATCACTGCTGTAGATTCCCTCTGCTCCTTTGGTTTAATGTTAGACTGTCCTTCCAGGAGGCACCTATGAAGTAATTTCTTTTAAATTTTTAAGAAGTTGCTCAGATGCAGAAGAAGCTATAGATCATAACTTATAAAAACAGCAGGCAAAAAAAATTCTGACATATTATGAGCTATTATCTATATGTATTTCGATATTTCATAATTGATCCACTTTCAGTTCGGTTCACAATCTGATAAATTGAAAATCACATTTGAAAACCTTGGAATACTTTTACCCTTACAACAAATATACTGATTTCGAAATTGCTAACTTTATTGACTCACATATCACAATGCAGCAGCAAAATTTGAAAACAAAATTATGAATATAACAATTTAGCACCTTAAACTTTGAATGATGCGATACTTCTCCGTGTGACCATATGAACATCACAGTTATGATTAAAACTGTTGAAAGAATTGTCAGTAAAATAAGAATTAAGGAAGCCATTTTCATCCTAAATCCCCTTGAAGCAGAGCTTATGAATTGCTCTGAGCTGCAGTGGCTCCTTTCGTTGGTAAGCTTTGAACTTTGTGTACAATTGGTGTATATCATCGTGGTTATATTTTGTGTTGTCAGTTATTACAGCTTATTTCACTATCATATTGTGGCTAATGTATACGAAGACAATTTACTTTATTTCTTTGACAGCATTATTTTGGATTTTAACTCCATAATATATCTCCTTATATTCATTAAGCACTGCTTCAAGCAAATTGCCATATTTTATTCTCCTCATTACATCCAAACCAGGATAATTTTACCATCACAAGGGATTTAATACGTGGAGAGAAAATTGAATGTCTGCTGAAATTTTTAAAATATTTACTGTCAAGTATACTGTTATTCCAAAAACATGTACCTGTCTTGTAGAAGAACATTTAGACCTTGTATCAAAGAGTGGGGCCTCTACATTACTGTTTCTCAATCAGAGTTCATATGGCCCTCTGGGTTCTATACAGCCCTTTGGGGTCTTTATAAAAGTTTCCTGTTAAGGTTTATGTGCAATTAAATGCTTATAATTCTACAGTACACAAAATATTTGACAATTTTTTTTTATTCAATTCTTAATATTTAATTATAAAAATTATTGAATTTTTTAAGCATCAAATGAATGTGAGAGTCCTTCTGAATAAAACAGGAATTGAAGGGGTCCCTAGGTAAAAAAAATGGTTCAGAACAACGGCACTACATAGAAAATAATTGCTAAATTTCCTTCAATCACAACCTTATAAAAATATTAAGGACATATTGAATGATTGAAACAGGACCAAGATCTTTGGTATCATGTTGTGCTTGAGAAGAAGACCCATCAAGCCAAGCAAAATCAGGCGTGGCAGATACCGGTGTCACGCATATGGCGCTTGTGCTGGTGGCATGTGAAAGCACCCATTACACTCTTGGAGTGGTTGGAGATAGCAGTGGGTGGAGAGCAAGGAGGTAGCAGGTGGAGAATAAGGAGTTAGCAGCGGATGGAGAGCAAGGAGATAGCAGCGGGTGGAGAGCAGGGAGGTAGCAGGTGGAGAGTAAGGAGTTAGCAGCGGGTGGAGAGTAAGGAGATAGCAGCGGGTGGAGAGTAAGGAGCTAGCAGCGGGTGGAGAGCAAGGAGTTAGCAGCGGGTGGAGAGCAAGGAGGTAGCAGCGGGTGGAGAGCAAGGAGGTAGCAGCGGGTGGAGAGCAAGGAGGTAGCAGCGGGTGGAGAGCAAAGAGGTAGCAGCGGGTAGAGAGCAAGGAGGTAGCAAGTGGAGAGTAAGGAGTTAGCAGCGGGTGGAGAGTAAGGAGTTAGCAGGGGATGGAGAGCAAGGAGATAGCAGCGGGTGGAGAGTAAGGAGTTAGCAGCGGGTGGAGAGCAAGGAGGTAGCAGGTGGAGAGCAAGGAGTTAGCAGCCGGTGGAGAGCAAGGAGGTAGCAGGTGGAGAGCAAGGAGGTAGCAGGTGGAGAGCAAGGAGATAGCAGCGGGTGGAGAGCAAGGAGGTAGCAAGTGGAGAGTAAGGAGTTAGCAGCGGGTGGAGAGTAAGGAGTTAGCAGGGGATGGAGAGCAAGGAGATAGCAGCGGGTGGAGAGTAAGGAGTTAGCAGCGAGTGGAGAGCAAGGAGGTAGCAGGTGGAGAGCAAGGAGTTAGCAGCCGGTGGAGAGCAAGGAGGTAGCAGGTGGAGAGCAAGGAGGTAGCAGGTGGAGAGCAAGGAGATAGCAGCGGGTGGAGAGCAAGGAGGTAGCAGGTGGAGAGCAAGGAGGTAGCAGGTGGAGGGCAAGGAGATAGCAGCGGGTGGAGAGCAAGGAGGTAGCAGGTGGAGAGTAAGGAGTTAGCAGCGGGTGGAGAGCAAGGAGGTAGCGGGTGGAGAGTAAGGAGTTAGCAGCTGTTGGAGAGCAAGGAGGTAGCAGGTGGAGTTTCCGTTACTTTCCTTTAGTTTACGGCAATTTCCGTTAGATTCCGTTAGTTTCCACTTTCCGTTAGTTTCCACTTTCCGTCAATTTCTGTTACTTTACTTTAGTTTACGTCAATTTCCGTTACTTTCCGTTAGTTTCCACTTTCCGTTAGTTTCCGTCAATTTCCGTTAGTTTCCACTTTCCTTTACTTTCCTTTATTTTACGTCAATTTCCGTTAGATTCCGTTAGTTTCCTTTAGTTTACGTCAATTTCCGTTAGATTCCGTTAGTTTCCACTTTCCGTTAGTTTCCCTCAATTTCCGTTACTTTCCTTTAGTTTACGTTAATTTCCGTTAGTTTCCGTCAATTTCCGTTAGATTCCGTTAGTTTCCACTTGCCGTTACTTTCCTTTAGTTTACGTCAATTTCCGTTTCCGTTAAATTCCGTTACTTTCCTTTAGTTTCCGTCAATTTCCGTTAGTTTCCACTTTCCGTCAATTTCCGTTAGTTTCCACTTTCCGTTAGTTTCCGTCAATTTCCGCTAGATTCCGATAGTTTCCACTTTCCGTTAGTTTCCGTCAATTTCCGTTACTTTCCACTTTCCGTTAGTTTCCGTCAATTTCCGTTAGTTTCCACTTTCCTTTACTTTCCTTTATTTTACGTCAATTTCCGTTAGATTCCGTTAGTTTCCTTTAGTTTACGTCAATTTCCGTTAGATTCCGTTAGTTTCCACTTTCCGTTAGTTTCCCTCAATTTCCGTTACTTTCCTTTAGTTTACGTTAATTTCCGTTAGTTTCCGTCAATTTCCGTTAGATTCCGTTAGTTTCCACTTGCCGTTACTTTCCTTTAGTTTACGTCAATTTCCGTTTCCGTTAAATTCCGTTACTTTCCTTTAGTTTCCGTCAATTTCCGTTAGTTTCCACTTTCTGTTAGTTTACGTCAATTTCCGTTAGATTCCGTTAATTTCCACTTTCCGTTAGTCTCCGTCAATTTCCGTTACTTTCCTTTAGTTTACGTTAATTTCCGTTAGTTTCCGTTAGTTTCCATCAATTTCCGTTAGTTTTCACTTTCCGTTACTTTCCTTTAGTTTACGTCAATTTCCGTTTCCGTTAAATTCCGTTACTTTTCTTTAGTTTCCGTCAATTTCCGTTACTTTCCTTTAATTACCGTCAATTTCCGTTAGTTTCCGTCAATTTCCGTTTGTTTCCACTTTCCGTTAGTTTCCGTCAATTTCCGTTAGATTCCGTTAGTTTCCACTTTCCGTTAGTTTCCGTCAATTTCCGTTAGTTTCCACTTTCCGTTACTTTCCGTTAGATTCCGTCACCTTCCGTAAGTTTCCATCCGGCCATAGAAAACCATGCCAAATCAGACTGGAGCCTGGCACAGCCTTCCAAGCGTGCCAGCCCAGTCAAACCGTCCAACCCATGTCAGCATGGACGACGGACGTTAAATGATGATGATGATGTTGATGATGATGATGACACGGGTGGAAAGCCTTCAATTGTTGGTACCATTATATTAACATCTCTCATGATATCCATCCTAATTACCATGTTTTCTGCCATGCAAATTGATAAAGTACATAGTGTAGGCATTCAAACATCGTCACTACCTATCCAAATCCTGCTACCTTATCGCATGAAATTTTTAGTCCTCCATATTTGTCTTGGTGTATAAAATGACCCACCGTTTTGGGCTGCAAATTTTGTTGGAAACTTTTCACTTGTCTGTTGGAATACATGATATTTTAACCCTTTGGTATTCAGATTACTCTGTCGAAAATAATTCTTTCTACTAGTTAGCAGCGGGTGGAGAGCAAGGGGGTAGCAGGTGGAGAGTAAGGAGCTAGCAGCGGGTGGAGAGCAAGGAGGTAGCAGGTGGAGAGTAAGGAGTTAGCAGCGGGTGGAGAGCAAGGAGTAGAGGGTGGAGAGTAAGGAGTTAGCAGCGGGTGGAGAGTAAGGAGTTAGCAGCGGGTAGAGAGCAAGGATGTAGTGGGTGGAGACTAAGGAGTTAGCGGGTGGAGAGCAAGGAGGTAGCAGGTGGAGAGTAAGGAGTTAGCAGCGGGTGGAGAGTAAGGAGTTAGCAGCGGGTGGAGAGTAAGGAGTTAGCAGCGGGTGGAGAGCAAGGAGGTAGCAGGTGGAGAGAAAGGAGTTAGCAGCGGGTGGAGAGCAAGGAGGTAGCAGCAGGTGGAGGGCAAGGAGATAGCAGCGGGTGGAGAGCAAGGAGATAGCAGGTGGTGAGTAAGGAGTTAGCAGCGGGTGGAGAGCAAGGAGGTAGCGGGTGGAGAGTAAGGAGTTAGCAGCTGTTGGAGAGCAAGGAGGTAGAAGGTGGAGTTTCCGTTACTTTCCTTTAGTTTACGTTAATTTCCGTTAGATTCCGTTAGTTTCCACTTTCCGTTAGTTTCCGTAAATTCCCGTTAGTTTCCACTTTCCGTTAGCTTCCACTTTCCGTTAGTTTCCAATTTCCGTCAAATTCCGTTACTTTCCTTTAGTTTACGTCAATTTCCGTTATTTTCCGTTAGATTCCGTTACTTTCCACTTACCGTTAGTTTCCGTCAATTTCCGTTACTTTCATTTAGTTTACGTTAATTTCCGTTAGTTTCCGTCAATTTCCGTTAGATTCCGTTAGTTTCCACTTTCCGTTAATTTCCGTTACTTTCCTTTAGTTTACGTCAATTTCCGTTAGATTCCGTTAGTTTCCACTTTCCGTTAGATTCCGTTACTTTCCGTTACTTTCCTTTAGTTTACGTTAATTTCCGTTACTTTCCGTCAGTTTCTACTTTCCGTTAATTTCCGTTACTTTCCTTTAGTTTACGTCAATTTCCGTTACTTTCCGTCAGTTTCCACTTTCCGTCAATTTCCGTTACTTTCCTTTAGTTTACATTAATTTCCGTTAGTTTCCGTCAATTTCCGTTAGTTTCCACTTTCTGTTAGTTTCCACTTTCTGTTAGTTTCCGTCAATTTCCGTTAGATTCTGTTAGTTTCCACTTTCCGTTAGTTTCCGTCAATTTCCGTTAGATTCCGTTAGTTTCCACGTTCCGTTAGTTTCCGTCAATTTCCGTTACTTTCCTTTAGTTTACGTCAATTTCCGTTACTTTCCGTTAGTTTCCACTTTCCGTCAATTTCCGTTACTTTCCTTTTGCTTACGTTAATTTCCGTTAGTTTCCGTCAATTTTCGTTAGTCTCCGTCAATTCCCGTTAGTTTCCACTTTCTGTTAGTATCCGTAAATTTCCGTTAGATTTCGTTAGTTTCCACTTTCCGTTAGTTTCCGTTACTTTCCATTAGATTCCGTTAGTTTCCACTTTCCGTTAGTTTCCGTCAATATCCGTTATTTTCCTTTAGTTTACCTCAATTTCCGTTAGTTTCCGTCAATTTCCGTTAGATTCCGTTAGTTTCCACTTTCCGTTACTTTCCTTTAGTTTACGTCAATTTCCGTTTCCGTTAAATTCCGTTACTTTCCTTTAGTTTCCGTCAATCTCCGTTACTTTCCTATAGTTACCGTCAATTTCCGTTAGTTTCCGTCAATTGCCGTTAGTTTCCACTTTCCGTCAATTTCCGTTAGTTTCCACTTTCCATTAGTTTCCGTCAATTTTCGTTAGATTCCGTTAGTTTCCACTTTCCGTCAGTTTCCGTCAATTTCCGTTAGTTTCCACTTTCCGTTAGATTCCGTTAGTTTCCACTTTCCGTTAGATTCCGTTAGTTTCCACTTTCCGTTAGATTCCGTTAGTTTCCACTTTCCGTTAGATTCCGTTAGTTTCCACTTTCCGTTTCTTTCCGTTAGATTCCGTCACCTTCCGTAAGTTTCCATCCGGCCATAGAAAACCATGCCAAATCAGACTGGAGCCTGGCACAGCCTTCCAAGCGTGCCAGCCCAGTCAAACCGTCCAACCCATGTCAGCATGGACGACGGACGTTAAATGATGATGATGATGTTGATGATGATGATGTCACGGGTGGAAAGCCTTCAATTGTTGGTACCATTATATTAACATCTCTCATGATATCCATCCTAATTACCATGTTTTCTGCCATGCAAATTGATAAAGTACATAGTGTAGGCATTCAAAGATCGACACTACCTTTCCAAATCCTGCTACCTTATCGCATGAAATTTTTAGTCCTCCATATTTGTCTTGGTGTATAAAATGACCCACCGTTTTGGGCTGCAAATTTTGTTGGAAAATTTTCACTTGTCTGTTGGAATACATGATATTTTAACCCTTTGGTATTCAGATTACTCTGTCGAAAATAATTTTTTCTACTAGTTAGCAGCGGGTAGAGAGCAAGGAGATAGCAGCGGGTGGAGAGCAAGGGGGTAGAAGCGGATGGAGAGCAAGGAGGTAGGGTGGAGAGTAAGGAGTTAGCAGCGGGTGGAGAGCAAGGAGGTAGCAGGTGGAGAGTAAGGAGTTAGCAGCGGGTAGAGAGTAAGGAGTTAGCAGCGGATGGAGAGCAAGGAGGTAGAGGGTGGAGAGTAAGTAGTTAGCAGCGGGTGGAGAGTAAGGAGTTAGCAGCGGGTGGAGAGCAAGGAGGTACTGGGTGGAGAGTAAGGAGTTAGCGGGTAGAGAGCAAGGAGGTAGCAGGTGGAGAGTAAGGAGTTAGCAGCGGGTGGAGAGCAAGGAGGTAGCAATTGGAGAGTAAGTAGTTAGCAGCGGGTGGAGAGTAAGGAGTTAGCAGCGGGTGGAGAGCAAGGAGGTAGTGGGTGGAGAATAAAGAGTTAGCATCGGGTGGAGAGCAAGGAGGTAGCAGGTGGAGAGTAAGGACTTAGCAGCGGGTGGAGAGTAAGGAGTTAGCAGCGGATGGAGAGCAAGGAGATAACAGCGGGTGGAGAGCAAGGAGGTAGCAGGTGGAGAGTAAGTAGTTAGCAGCGGGTGGAGAGCAAGGAGGTAGAGGGTGGAGAGTAAGTAGTTAGCAGCGGGTGGAGAGTAAGGAGTTAGCAGCGGGTGGAGAGCAAGGAGGTAGTGGGTGGAGAGTAAGGAGTTAGCGGGTAGAGAGCAAGGAGGTAGCAGGTGGAGAGTAAGGAGTTAGCAGCGGGTGGAGAGCAAGGAGGTAGCAGGTGGAGAGCAAGGAGGTAGCAGGTGGAGAGCAAGGAGATAGCAGCGGGTGGAGAGCAAGGAGGTAGCAAGTGGAGAGTAAGGAGTTAGCAGCGGGTGGAGAGTAAGGAGTTAGCAGGGGATGGAGAGCAAGGAGATAGCAGCGGGTGGAGAGTAAGGAGTTAGCAGCGGGTGGAGAGCAAGGAGGTAGCAGGTGGAGAGCAAGGAGTTAGCTGCCGGTGGAGAGCAAGGAGGTAGCAGGTGGAGAGCAAGGAGGTAGCAGGTGGAGAGCAAGGAGATAGCAGCGGGTGGAGAGAAGGATGTAGCAGGTGGAGAGTAAGGAGTTAGCAGCGGGTGGAGAGCAAGGAGGTAGCGGGTGGAGAGTAAGGAGTTAGCAGCTATTGGAGAGCAAGGAGGTAGCAGGTGGAGTTTCCGTTACTTTCCTTTAGTTTACGTCAATTTCCGTTAGATTCCGTTAGTTTCCACTTTCCGTTAGTTTCCACTTTCCGTCAATTTTTGTTACTTTACTTTAGTTTACGTCAATTTCCGTTACTTTCCGTTAGTTTCCACTTTCCGTTAGTTTCCGTCAATTTCCGTTAGTTTCCACTTTCCTTTACTTTCCTTTATTTTACGTCAATTTCCGTTAGATTCCGTTAGTTTCCACTTTCCGTTAGTTTCCCTCAATTTCCGTTACTTTCCTTTAGTTTACGTTAATTTCCGTTAGTTTCCGTCAATTTCCGTTAGATTCCGTTAGTTTCCACTTGCCGTTACTTTCCTTTAGTTTACGTCAATTTCCGTTTCCGTTAAATTCCGTTACTTTCCTTTAGTTTCCGTCAATTTCCGTTAGTTTCCACTTTCCGTCAATTTCCGTTAGTTTCCACTTTCCGTTAGTTTCCGTCAACTTCCGCTAGATTCCGATAGTTTCCACTTTCCGTTAGTTTCCGTCAATTTCCGTTACTTTCCACTTTCCGTTAGTTTCCGTCAATTTCCGTTAGTTTCCGTTAGATTCCGTGAGTTTCCACTTTCCATTAGATTCCGTTAGTTTCCACTTTCCGTTACTTTCCGTTAGATTCCGTCACCTTCCGTAAGTTTCCATCCGGCCATAGAAAACCATGCCAAATCAGACTGGAGCCTGGCACAGCCTTCCAAGCGTGCCAGCCCAGTCAAACCGTCCAACCCATGCCAGCATGGACGACGGACGTTAAATGATGATGATGATGTTGATGATGATGATGACACGGGTGGAAAGCCTTCAATTGTTGGTACCATTATATTAACATCTCTCATGATATCCATCCTAATTACCATGTTTTCTGCCATGCAAATTGATAAAGTACATAGTGTAGGCATTCAAACATCGTCACTACCTTTCCAAATCCTGCTACCTTATCGCATGAAATTTTTAGTCCTCCATATTTGTCTTGGTGTATAAAATGACCCACCGTTTTGGGCTGCAAATTTTGTTGGAAAATTTTCACTTGTCTGTTGGAATACATGATATTTTAACCCTTTGGTATTCAGATTACTCTGTCGAAAATAATTCTATCTACTAGTTAGCAGCGGGTAGAGAGCAAGGAGATAGCAGCGGGTGGAGAGCAAGGGGGTAGCAGCGGATGGAGAGCAAGGAGGTAGGGTGGAGAGTAAGGAGTTAGCAGCGGGTGGAGAGCAAGGCGATTGCAGCGGGTGGAGAGCAAGGAGGTAGCAGGTGGAGAGTAAGGAGTTAGCAGCGAATGGAGAGTAAGGAGTTAGCCGCGGATGGAGAGCAAGGAGATAGCAGCGGGCGGAGAGCAAGGAGGTAGCAGGTGGAGAGTAAGGAGTTAGCAGCGGGTGGAGAGCAAGGAGGTAGAGGGTGGAGAGTAAGGAGTTAGCAGCGGGTGGAGAGTAAGGAGTTAGCAGCGGGTGGAGAGCAAGGAGGTAGTGGGTGGAGAATAAGGAGTTAGCGGGTGGAGAGCAAGGAGGTAGCAGGTGGAAAGTAAGGAGTTAACAGCGGGTGGAGAATAAGGAGTTAGCAGCGGGTGGAGAGCAAGAAGGTAGCAGGCGGAGAGTAAGGAGTTAGCAGCGGGTGGAGAGCAAGGAGGTAGCAGTGGGTGGAGAGCAAGGAGATAGCAGCGGGTGGAGAGCAAGGATGGAGCAGGTGGTGAGTAAGGAGTTAGCAGCGGGTGGAGAGCAAGGAGATAGCGGGTGGAGAGTGAGGAGTTAGCAGCTGTTGGAGAGCAAGGAGTTAGCAGGTGGAGTTTCCGTAACTTTCCTTTAGTTTACGTTAATTTCCGTTAGTTTCCACTTTCCGTTAGTTTCCGTTAGTTTCCACTTTCCGTTAGATTCCGTTAGTTTCCACTTTCCGTTAGATTCCGTTAGTTTCCACTTTCCGTTTCTTTCCGTTAGATTCCGTCACCTTCCGTAACTTTCCATCAGGCCATAGAAAACCATGCCAAATCAGACTGGAGCCTGGCACAGCCTTCCAAGCGTGCCAGCCCAGTCAAACCGTCCAACCCATGCCAGCATGGACGACGGACGTTAAATGATGATGATGATGATGATGATGTCACGGGTGGAAAGCCTTCAATTGTTGGTACCATTATATTAACATCTCTCATGATATCCATCCTAATTGCCATGTTTTCTGCCATGCAAATTGATAAAGTACATAGTGTAGGGATTCAAACATCGTCACTACCTTTCCAAATCCTGCTACCTTATCGCATGAAATTTTTAGTCCTCCATATTTGTCTTGGTGTATAAAATGACCCACAGTTTTGGGCTGCAAATTTTGTTGGAAAATTTTCACTTGTCTGTTGGAATACATGATATTTTAACCCTTTGGTATTCAGATTACTCTGTCGAAAATAATTCTTTCTACTAGTTAGCAGCGGGTAGAGAGCAAGGAGAGCAAATGGGTAGCAGCGGATGGAGAGCAAGGAGGTAGGGTGAAGAGTAAGGAGTTAGCAGCGGGTGGAGAGCAAGGAGGTAGCAGGTGGAGAGTAAGGAGCTAGCAGCGGGTGGAGAGCAAGGAGGTAGCAGGTGGAGAGTAAGGAGTTAGCAGCGGATGGAGAGCAAGGAGTGAGCAGCGGATGGAGAGCATGGAGATAGCAGCGGGTGGAGAGCAAGGAGGTAGCAGGTGGAGAGTAAGGAGTTAACAGCGGGTGGAGAGCAAGGAGGTAGTAGCGGGTGGAGAGCTAACTCCTTACTCTCCACCTGCTACCTCCTTGCTCTCCACCCGCTAACTCCTTACTCTCCACCCACTACCTCCTTGCTCTCCACCCGCTGCTAACTCCTTACTCTCCACCCGCTGCTAACTACTTAAAATAATTCTTTCTACTAGTTAGCAGCGGGTAGAGAGCAAGGAGATAGCAACGGGTGGAGAGCAAGGGGGTAGCAGCGGATGGAGAGCAAGGAGGTAGGGTGGAGAGTAAGGAGTTAGCAGCGGGTGGAGAGCAAGGCGATTGCAGCGGGTGGAGAGCAAGGAGGTAGCAGGTGGAAAGTAAGGAGTTAACAGCGGGTGGAGAGTAAGGAGTTAGCAGCGGGTGGAGAGCAAGGAGGTAGCAGGCGGAGAGTAAGGAGTTAGCAGCGGGTGGAGAGCAAGGAGGTAGTAGCGGGTGGAGAGCAAGGAGATAGCAGCGGGTGGAGAGCAAGGAGGGAGAAGGTGGTGAGTAAGGAGTTAGCAGCGGGTGGAAAGCAAGGAGGTAGCGGGTGGAGAGTAAGGATTTAGCAGCGGGTGGAGAGCAAGGAGGTAGCATGTGGAGAGTAAGGAGTTAGCAGCGGGTGGAGAGCAAGGAGGTAGCAGCGGGTGGAGAGCAAGGAGCTAGCAGGTGGTGAGTAAGGAGATAGCAGCGGGTGGAGAGCAAGGAGGTAGCGGGTGGAGAGAAAGGAGTTAGCAGCTGTTGGAGAGCAAGTTGGTAGCAGGTGGAGTTTCCGTTACTTTCCTTTAGTTTACGTTAATTTCCGTTAGATTCCGTTAGTTTCCACTTTCCGTTAGTTTCCGTCAATTTCCGTTAGTCTCCACTTTCCGTTAGTTTCCACTTTCCGTTAGTTTCCACTTTCCGTCAATTTCCGTTACTTTCCTTTAGTTTACGTCAATTTCCGTTACTTTCCGTTAGATTCTGTTAGTTTCCACTTTCCGTTAGTTTCCGTCAATTTCCGTTACTTTCCTTTAGTTTACGTTAATTTCCGTTAGTTTCCGTCAATTTCCGTTACATTCCGTTAGTTTCCACTTTCCGTTAGTTTCCGTCAATTTCCTTTAGTTTACATTCATTTCCGTTACTTTCCGTTAGTTTCCACTTTCCGTTAATTTCCGCTACTTTCCTTTAGTTTACGTCAATTTCCGTTACTTTCCGTTAGTTTCCACTTTCCGTCAATTTCCGTTACTTTCCTTTTGCTCACGTTAATTTCCGTTAGTTTCCGACAATTCCCGTTAGTTTCCGTCAATCTTAGTTAGTTTCCACTTTCTGTTAGTTTCCGTCAATTTCCGTTAGATTCCGTTAGTTTCCACTTTCCGTTAGTTTCCGTTACTTTCCATTAGATTCCGTTAGTTTCCACCTTACGTTAGTTTCCGTTACTTTCTGTTAGTTTCCGTCAATTTCCGTTAGATTCCGTTACTTTCCACTTTCCGTTAGTTTCCACTTTCCGTTAGTTTCCGTTACTTTCCTTTAGTTTACGTCAATTTCCGTTAGATTCCGTTAGTTTCCACTTTCCGTTAGTTTCCGTCAATTTCCGTTACTTTCCTTTAGTTTACGTTAATTTCCGTTAGTTTCCGTTAGTTTCCATCAATTTCCGTTAGTTTTCACTTTCCGTTACTTTCCTTTAGTTTACGTCAATTTCCGTTTCCGTTAAATTCCGTTACTTTTCTTTAGTTTCCGTCAATTTCCGTTACTTTCCTTTAATTACCGTCAATTTCCGTTAGTTTCCGTCAATTTCCGTTTGTTTCCACTTTCCGTTAGTTTCCGTCAATTTCCGTTACTTTCCGTTAGATTCCGTTAGTTTCCACTTTCCGTTAGTCTCCGTCAATTTCCGTTAGTTTCCACTTTCCGTTACTTTCCGTTAGATTCCGTCACCTTCCGTAAGTTTCCATCCGGCCATAGAAAACCATGCTAAATCAGACTGGAGCCTGGCACAGCCTTCCAAGCGTGCCAGCCCAGTCAAACCGTCCAACCCATGTCAGCATGGACGACGGACGTTAAATGATGATGATGATGTCACTGGTGGAAAGCCTTCAATTGTTGGTACCATTATATTAACATCTCTCATGATATCCATCCTAATTACCATGTTTTCTGCCATGCAAATTGATAAAGTACATAGTGTAGGCATTCAAACATCGTCACTACCTTTCCAAATCCTGCTACCTTATCGCATGAAATTTTTAGTCCTCCATATTTGTCTTGGTGTATAAAATGACCCACCGTTTTGGGCTGCAAATTTTGTTGGAAACTTTTCACTTGTCTGTTGGAATACATGATATTTTAACCCTTTGGTATTCAGATTACTCTGTCGAAAATAATTCTTTCTACTAGTTAGCAGCGGGTAGAGAGCAAGGAGAGCAAGGGGGTAGCAGCGGATGGAGAGCAAGGAGGTAGGGTGAAGAGGAAGGAGTTAGCAGCGGGTGGAGAGCAAGGAGGTAGCAGGTGGAGAGTAAGGAGCTAGCAGCGGGTGGAGAGCAAGGAGGTAGCAGGTGGAGAGTAAGGAGTTAGCAGCGGATGGAGAGCAAGGAGTGAGCAGCGGATGGAGAGCATGGAGATAGCAGCGGGTGGAGAGCAAGGAGGTAGCAGGTGGAGAGTAAGGAGTTAGCAGCGGGTGGAGAGCAAGGAGTAGAGGGTGGAGAGTAAGGAGTTAGCAGCGGGTGGAGAGTAAGGAGTTAGCAGCGGGTAGAGAGCAAGGAGGTAGTGGGTGGAGACTAAGGAGTTAGCGGGTGGAGAGCAAGGAGGTAGCAGGTGGAGAGTAAGGAGTTAGCAGCGGGTGGAGAGTAAGGAGTTAGCAGCGGGTGGAGAGCAAGGAGGTAGCAGGTGGAGAGAAAGGAGTTAGCAGCGGGTGGAGAGCAAGGAGGTAGCAGCGGGTGGAGGGCAAGGAGATAGCAGCGGGTGGAGAGCAAGGAGATAACAGGTGGTGAGTAAGGAGTTAGCAGCGGGTGGAGAGCAAGGAGGTAGCGGGTGGAGAGTAAGGAGTTAGCAGCTGTTGGAGAGCAAGGAGGTAGAAGGTGGAGTTTCCGTTACTTTCCTTTAGTTTACGTTAATTTCCGTTAGATTCCGTTAGTTTCCACTTTCCGTTAGTTTCCGTAAATTCCCGTTAGTTTCCACTTTCCGTTAGCTTCCACTTTCCGTTAGTTTCCACTTTCCGTCAAATTCCGTTACTTTCCTTTAGTTTACGTCAATTTCCGTTATTTTCCGTTAGATTCCGTTACTTTCCACTTACCGTTAGTTTCCGTCAATTTCCGTTACTTTCATTTAGTTTACGTTAATTTCCGTTAGATTCCGTTAGTTTCCACTTTCCGTTAATTACCGTTACTTTCCTTTAGTTTACGTCAATTTCCGTTAGATTCCGTTAGCTTCCACTTTCCGTTAGATTCCGTTACTTTCCGTTACTTTCCTTTAGTTTACGTTAATTTCCGTTACTTTCCGTCAGTTTCCACTTTCCGTTAATTTCCGTTGCTTTCCTTTAGTTTACGTCAATTTCCGTTACTTTCCGATAGATTCCGTTAGTTTCCACTTTCCGTTAGTTTCCACTTTCCGTTAGTTTCCGTCAATTTCCCTTACTTTCCTTTAGTTTACGCCAATTTCCGTTACATTCCGTTAGTTTCCACTTTCCGTTAGTTTCCGCTACTTTCCTTTAGTTTACGTCAATTTCCGTTACTTTCCGTCAGTTTCCACTTTCCGTCAATTTCCGTTACTTTCCTTTAGTTTACATTAATTTCCGTTAGTTTCCGTCAATTTCCGTTAGTTTCCACTTTCTGTTAGTTTCCACTTTCCGTCAGTTTCCGTCAATTTCCGTTAGTTTCCACTTTCCGTTAGATTCCGTTAGTTTCCACTTTCCGTTAGATTCCGTTAGTTTCCACTTTCCGTTTCTTTCCGTTAGATTCCGTCACCTTCCGTAAGTTTCCATCCGGCCATAGAAAACCATGCCAAATCAGACTGGAGCCTGGCACAGCCTTCCAAGCGTGCCAGCCCAGTCAAACCGTCCAACCCATGTCAGCATGGACAACGGACGTTAAATGATGATGATGATGATGATGATGATGTCACGGGTGGAAAGCCTTCAATTGTTGGTACCATTATATTAACATCTCTCATGATATCCATCCTAATTACCATGTTTTCTGCCATGCAAATTGATAAAGTACATAGTGTAGGCATTCAAAGATCGACACTACCTTTCCAAATCCTGCTACCTTATCGCATGAAATTTTTAGTCCTCCATATTTGTCTTGGTGTATAAAATGACCCACCGTTTTGGGCTGCAAATTTTGTTGGAAAATTTTCACTTGTCTGTTGGAATACATGATATTTTAACCCTTTGGTATTCAGATTACTCTGTCGAAAATAATTCTTTCTACTAGTTAGCAGCGGGTAGAGAGCAAGGAGATAGCAGCGGGTGGAGAGCAAGGGGGTAGCAGGGGATGGAGAGCAAGGAGGTAGGGTGGAGAGTAAGGAGTTAGCAGCGGGTGGAGAGCAAGGAGGTAGCAGGTGGAGAGTAAGGAGTTAGCAGCGGGTGGAGAGTAAGGAGTTAGCAGCGGATGGAGAGCAAGGAGATAACAGCGAGGGGAGAGCAAGGAGGTAGCGGGTGGAGAATAAATAGTTAGCATCGGGTGGAGAGCAAGGAGGTAGCAGGTGGAGAGTAAGGACTTAGCAGCGGGTGGAGAGTAAGGAGTTAGCAGCGGATGGAGAGCAAGGAGATAACAGCGGGTGGAGAGCAAGGAGGTAGCAGGTGGAGAGTAAGTAGTTAGCAGCGGGTGGAGAGCAAGGAGGTAGAGGGTGGAGAGTAAGTAGTTAGCAGCGGGTGGAGAGCAAGGAGGTAGTGGGTGGAGAGTAAGGAGTTAGCGGGTGGAGAGCAAGGAGGTAGCAGGTGGAGAGTAAGGAGTTAGCAGCGGGTGGAGAGCAAGGAGGTAGCAGGAGGAGAGTAAGGAGATAGCAGCAGGTGGAGAGCAAGGAGGTAGCAGCGGGTGGAGAGCAAGGAGATAGCAGCGGGTGGAGAGCAAGGAGGTAGCAGGTGGTGAGTAAGGAGTTAGCAGCGGGTGGAGAGCAAGGAGGTAGCGGTTGGAGAGTAAGGAGTTAGCAGATTTTGGAGAGCAAGGAGGTTGCAGGTGGAGTTTCCGTAACTTTCCTTTAGTTTACGTTAATTTCCGTTAGATTCCGTTAGTTTCCACTTTCCGTTAGTTTCCGTCAATTTCCGTTAGTTTCTACTTTCCGTCAATTTCCGTTACTTTCCTTTAGTTTACGTCAATTTCCGTTACTTTCCGTTAGATTCCGTTACTTTTCACTTTCCGTTAGATTCCGTTAGTTTCCACTTTCCGTTACTTTCCACTTTCCGTTACTTTCCGTTAGATTCCGTCACCTTCCGTAAGTTTCCATCTGGCCATAGAAAACCATGCCAAATCAGACTGGAGCCTGGCACAGCCTTCCAAGCGTGCCAGCCCGGTCAAACCGTCCAACCCATGTCAGCATGGACGACGGACGTTAAATGATGATGATGATGATGATGATGATGATGTCACGGGTGGAAAGCCTTCAATTGTTGGTACCATTATATTAACGTCTCTCATGATATCCATCCTAATTACCATGTTTTCTACCATGCAAATTGATAAAGTACATAGTGTAGGCATTCAAACATCGTCACTACCTTTCCAAATCCTGCTACCTTATCGCATGAAATTTTTAGTCCTCCATATTTGTCTTGGTGTATAAAATGACCCACCGTTTTGGGCTGCAAATTTTGTTGGAAACTTTTCACTTGTCTGTTGGAATACATGATATTTTAACCCTTTGGTATTCAGATTACTCTGTCGAAAATAATTCTTTCTACTAGTTAGCAGCGGGTAGAGAGCAAGGAGATAGCAACGGGTGGAGAGCAAGGGGGTAGCAGCGGATGGAGAGCAAGGAGGTAGGGTGGAGAGTAAGGAGTTAGCAGCGGGTGGAGAGCAAGGCGATTGCAGCGGGTGGAGAGCAAGGAGGTAGCAGGTGGAAAGTAAGGAGTTAACAGCGGGTGGAGAGTAAGGAGTTAGCAGCGGGTGGAGAGCAAGGAGGTAGCAGGCGGAGAGTAAGGAGTTAGCAGCGGGTGGAGAGCAAGGAGGTAGTAGCGGGTGGAGAGCAAGGAGATAGCAGCGGGTGGAGAGCAAGGAGGGAGCAGGTGGTGAGTAAGGAGTTAGCAGCGGGTGGAAAGCAAGGAGGTAGCGGGTGGAGAGTAAGGATTTAGCAGCGGGTGGAGAGCAAGGAGGTAGCATGTGGAGAGTAAGGAGTTAGCAGCGGGTGGAGAGCAAGGAGGTAGCAGCGGGTGGAGAGCAAGGAGCTAGCAGGTGGTGAGTAAGGAGATAGCAGCGGGTGGAGAGCAAGGAGGTAGCGGGTGGAGAGAAAGGAGTTAGCAGCTGTTGGAGAGCAAGTTGGTAGCAGGTGGAGTTTCCGTTACTTTCCTTTAGTTTACGTTAATTTCCGTTAGATTCCGTTAGTTTCCACTTTCCGTTAGTTTCCGTCAATTTCCGTTAGTCTCCACTTTCCGTTAGTTTCCACTTTCCGTTAGTTTCCACTTTCCGTTAGTTTCCACTTTCCGTCAATTTCCGTTACTTTCCTTTAGTTTACGTCAATTTCCGTTACTTTCCGTTAGATTCCGTTAGTTTCCACTTTCCGTTAGTTTCCGTCAATTTCCGTTACTTTCCTTTAGTTTACGTTAATTTCCGTTAGTTTCCGTCAATTTCCGTTACATTCCGTTAGTTTCCACTTTCCGTTAGTTTCCGTCAATTTCCTTTAGTTTACATTAATTTCCGTTACTTTCCGTTAGTTTCCACTTTCCGTTAATTTCCGCTACTTTCCTTTAGTTTACGTCAATTTCCGTTACTTTCCGTTAGTTTCCACTTTCCGTTAGTTTCCACTTTCCGTCAATTTCCGTTACTTTCCTTTTGCTCACGTTAATTTCCGTTAGTTTCCGACAATTCCCGTTAGTTTCCGTCAATCTTAGTTAGTTTCCACTTTCTGTTAGTTTCCGTCAATTTCCGTTAGATTCCGTTAGTTTCCACCTTCCGTTAGTTTCCGTTACTTTCTGTTAGTTTCCGTCAATTTCCGTTAGATTCCGTTACTTTCCACTTTCCGTTAGTTTCCACTTTCCGTTAGTTTCCACTTTCCGTTAGTTTCCGTTACTTTCCTTTAGTTTACGTCAATTTCCGTTAGATTCCGTTAGTTTCCACTTTCCGTTAGTTTCCGTCCATTTCCGTTACTTTCCTTTAGTTTACGTTAATTTCCGTTAGTTTCCGTTAGTTTCCATCAATTTCCGTTAGTTTTCACTTTCCGTTACTTTCCTTTAGTTTACGTCAATTTCCGTTACTTTCCTTTAATTACCGTCAATTTCCGTTAGTTTCCGTCAATTTCCGTTTGTTTCCACTTTCCGTTAGTTTCCGTCAATTTCCGTTACTTTCCGTTAGATTCCGTTAGTTTCCACTTTCCGTTAGTTTCCGTCAATTTCCGTTAGTTTCCACTTTCCGTTACTTTCCGTTAGATTCCGTCACCTTCCGTAAGTTTCCATCCGGCCATAGAAAACCATGCCAAATCAGACTGGAGCCTGGCACAGCCTTCCAAGCGTGCCAGCCCAGTCAAACCGTCCAACCCATGTCAGCATGGACGACGGACGTTAAATGATGATGATGATGTTGATGATGATGATGACACGGGTGGAAAGCCTTCAATTGTTGGTACCATTATATTAACATCTCTCATGATATCCATCCTAATTACCATGTTTTCTGCCATGCAAATTGATAAAGTACATAGTGTAGGCATTCAAACATCGTCACTACCTTTCCAAATCCTGCTACCTTATCGCATGAAATTTTTAGTCCTCCATATTTGTCTTGGTGTATAAAATGACCCACCGTTTTGGGCTGCAAATTTTGTTGGAAAATTTTCACTTGTCTGTTGGAATACATGATATTTTAACCCTTTGGTATTCAGATTACTCTGTCGAAAATAATTTTTTCTACTAGTTAGCAGCGGGTAGGGAGCAAGGAGATAGCAGCGGGTGGAGAGTAAGGAGTTAGCAGCGGGTGGAGAGCAAGGAGATTGCAGCGGGTGGAGAGCAAGGAGGTAGCAGGTGGAGAGTAAGGAGTTAGCAACGGGTGGAGAGCAAGGAGATAGAGGCTGGAGAGTAAGGAGAGTAAGGAGTTAGCAGCGGGTGGAGAGCAAGGAGGTAGCGGGTGGAAAGTAAGGAGTTAGCAGCGGGTGGAGAGTAAGTAGTTAGCAGCGGATGGAGATCAAGGAGATAGCAGCGGGTGGAGAGCAAGGAGGTAGCAGGTGGAGAGTAAGGAGTTAGCAGGGGTGGAGAGCAAGGAGATAGAGGCTGGAGAGTAAGGAGTTAGCAGCGGGTTGAGAGCAAGGAGGTAGTGGGTGGAGAGTAAGGAGTTAGCGGGTGGAGAGCAAGGAGGTAGCAGGTGGAGAGTAAGGAGTTAGCAGGGGTGGAGAGCAAGGAGATAGAGGCTGGAGAGTAAGGAGTTAGCAGCGGGTTGAGAGCAAGGAGGTAGTGGGTGGAGAGTAAGGAGTTAGCGGGTGGAGAGCAAGGAGGTAGCAGGTGGAGAGTAAGGAGTTAGGAGCAGGTGGAGAGTAAGGAGTTAGCAGCGGGTGGAGAGCAAGGAGGTAGCAGGTGGAGAGTAAGGAGTTAGCAGCCTGTGGAGAGCAAGGAGGTAGCAGCGGGTGGAGAGCAAGGAGATTGCAGCGGGTGGTGAGCAAGGAGGTAGCAGGTGGTGAGTAACGAGTTAGCAGCGGGTGGAGAGCAAGGAGGTAGCGGGTGGAGAGTAAGGAGTTAGCAGCTGTTGGAGAGCAAGGAGGTAGCAGCTGGAGTTTCGGTTACTTTCCTTAAGTTTACGTTAATTTCCGTTAGATTCCGTTAGTTTCCACTTTCCGTTAGTTTCCGTCAATTTCCGTTAGTTTCCACTTTCCGTTAGTTTCCACTTTCCGTTAGTTTCCACTTTCCGTTAGTTTCCACTTTCCGTCAATTTCCGTTATTTTCCTTTAGTTTACGTCAATTTCCGTTACTTTCCGTTTGATTCCGTTAGTTTCCACTTTCCGTTAGTTTCCCTCAATTTCCGTTACTTTCCTTTAGTCTACGTTAATTTCCGTTAGCTTCAGTCAATTTCCGTTAGATTCCGTTAGTTTCCACTTTCCGTTAATTTCCGTTACTTTCCTTTAGTTTACGTCAATTTCCGTTAGATTCTGTTAGTTTCCGTTACTTTCCTTTAGTTTATGTCAATTTCCATTAGATTCCGTTAGTTTCCACTTTCCTTTAGTTTCCGTCAATTTCCGTTTCTTTCCTTTAGTTTACGTTAATTTCCGATACTTTCCGTTAGTTTCCACTTTCCGTTAATTTCCATTACTTTCCTTTAGTTTACGTCAATTTCCGTTACTTTCTGTTAGATTCCGTTAGTTTCCACTTTCCGTCAATTTCCGTTACTTTCCTTTAGTTTACGTCAATTTCCGTTACTTTCCGTTAGTTTCCACTTTCCGTTAGTTTCCGCTACTTTCCTTTAGTTTACGTCAATTTCCGTTACTTTCCTTTAGTTTCCACTTTCCGTCAATTTCCGTTACTTTCCTTTAGTTTACGTTAATTTCCGTTAGTTTCCGTCAATTTCCGTTAGTTCTCGTCAATTTCCGTTAGTTTCCATCAATTTCCGTTAGTTTCCACTTTCTGTTAGTTTCCGTCAATTTCCGTTAGATTCAGTTAGTTTCCGTTACTTTCCTTTAGTTTACGTCAATTTCCGTTAGATTCCGTTAGTTTCCACTCTCCGTTAGTTTCCGTCAATTTCCGTTAGTTTCCGTCAATTTCCGTTACTTTCCTTTAGTCTACGTTAATTTCCGTTAGTTTCCGTCAATTCCCGTTAGATTCCGTTAGTTTCCACTTTCCGTTACTTTCCTTTAGTTTACGTCAATTTCCGTTTCCGTTAAATTCCGTTACTTTCCTTTGGTTTCCGTCAATTTCCGTTACTTTCCTTTAGTTTCAGTCAATTTCCGTTAGTTTCCGTCAATTTCCGTTAGTTTCCACCTTCCGTCAATTTCCGTTAGTTTCCACTTTCTGTTAGTTTCCGTCAATTTCCGTTAGATTCCGTTAGTTTCCACTTTCCGTTAGTTTCCGTCAATTTCCGTCACTTTCCGTTAGATTCCGTTAGTTTCCACTTTCCGTTAGATTCCGTTAGTTTCCACTTTCCGTTAGTTTCCGTCACTTTCCTTTAGTTTACGTTAATTTCCGTTAGTTTCCGACAATTTCCGTTAGTTTCAACTTTCCGTTAGTTTCCGTCAATTTCCGTTACTTTCATTTAGTTTACGTTAATTTCCGTTAGATTCCGTTAGTTTCCACTTTCCGTTAGTTTCCGTCAATTTCCGTTATTTTCCTTTAGATTACGTCAATTTCCGTTACTTTCCGTTAGATTCCGCTAGTTTCCACTTTCCGTTAGATTCCGTTACTTTCCACTTTCCGTTAGTTTCCGTCAATTTCCGTTAGTTTCCGTTAGATTCCGTGAGTTTCCACTTTCCATTAGATTCCGTTAGTTTCCACTTTCCGTTACTTTCCGTTACTTTCCGTTAGATTCCGTCACCTTCCGTAAGTTTCCATCGGGCCATAGAAAACCATGCCAAATCAGACTGGAGCCTGGCACAGCCTTCCAAGCGTGCCAGCCCAGTCAAACCGTCCAACCCATGTCAGCATGAAAGACGGACGTTAAATGATGATGATGATGTTGATGATGATGATGTCACGGGTGGAAAGCCTTCAATTGTTGGTACCATTATATTAACATCTCTCATGATATCCATCCTAATTACCATGTTTTCTGCCATGCAAATTGATAAAGTACATAGTGTAGGCATTCAAACATCGTCACTACCTTTCCAAATCCTGCTACCTTATCGCATGAAATTTTTAGTCCTCCATATTTGTCTTGGTGTATAAAATGACCCACCGTTTTGGGCTGCAAATTTTGTTGGAAAATTTTCACTTGTCTGTTGGAATACATGATATTTTAACCCTTTGGTATTCAGATTACTCTGTCGAAAATAATTCTTTCTACTAGTTAGCAGCGGGTAGAGAGCAAGGAGATAGCAGCGGGTGGAGAGCAAGGAGATTGCAGCGGGTGAAGAGCAAGGAGGTAGCAGGTGGAGAGTAAGGAGTTAGCAGCGGGTGGAGGGCAAGGAGGTAGCGGGTGGAGAGTAAGGAGTTAGCAGCGGGTGGAGAGCAAGGAGGTAGCAGGTGGAGAGTAAGGAGTTAGCAGCGGGTGGAGAGCAAGGAGGTAGAGGGTGGAGAGTAAGGAGTTAGCAGCGGGTGGAGAGTAAGGGGTTAGCAGCGGGTAGAGAGCAAGGAGGTAGTGGTTGGAGAGTAAGGAGTTTGCGGGTGGAGAGCAAGGAAGTAGCAGGTGGAGAGTAAGTAGTTAGCAGCGGGTGGAGAGTAAGGAGGTATCGGGTGGAGAGTAAGGAGTTAGCAGTTGTTGGAGAGCAAGGAGGTAGCAGGTGGAGAGTAAGGAGTTAGCAGCGGGTGGAGAGCAAGGAGGTAGCACCGGGTGGAGAGCAAGGAGATAGCAGCGGGTGGAGAGCAAGGAGGTAGCAGGTGGTGAGTAAGTAGTTAGCAGCGGGTGGAGAGCAAGGAGGTAGCGGGTGGAGAGTAAGGAGTTAGCAGTTGTTGGAGAGCAAGGAGGTAGCAGGTGGAGTTTCCGTTACTTTCCTTTAGTTTACGTTAATTTCCGTTAGATTCCGTTAGTTTCCACTTTCCGTGAATTTCCGTTACTTTGCTTTAGTTTACGTCAATTTCCGTTACTTTCCGTTAGATTCCGTTAGTTTCCACTTTCCGTTAGATTCCGTTAGTTTCCACTTTCCGTTAGTTTCCGTCAATTTCCGTTAGTTTCCACTTTCCGTTACTTTCCGTTAGATTCCGTCACCTTCCGTAAGTTTCCATCCGGCCATAGAAAACCATGCCAAATCAGACTGGAGCCTGGCACAGCCTTCCAAGCGTGCCAGCCCAGTCAAGCCGTCCAACCCATGTCAGCATGGACGACGGACGTTAAATGATGATGATGATGTTGATGATGATGATGACACGGGTGGAAAGCCTTCAATTGTTGGTACCATTATATTAACATCTCTCATGATATCCATCCTAATTACCATGTTTTCTGCCATGCAAATTGATAAAGTACATAGTGTAGGCATTCAAACATCGTCACTACCTTTCCAAATCCTGCTACCTTATCGCATGAAATTTTTAGTCCTCCATATTTGTCTTGGTGTATAAAATGACCCACCGTTTTGGGCTGCAAATTTTGTTGGAAACTTTTCACTTGTCTGTTGGAATACATGATATTTTAACCCTTTGGTATTCAGATTACTCCGTGGAAAATAATTCTTTCTACTAGTTAGCAGCGGGTAGAGAGCAAGGAGATAGCAGCGGGTGGAGAGCAAGGAGGTAGTGGGTGGAGAGTAAGGAGTTAGCGTATTTGTCTTGGTGTATAAAATGACCCACCGTTTTGGGCTGCAAATTTTGTTGGAAAATTTTCACTTGTCTGTTGGAATACATGATATTTTAACCCTTTGGTATTCAGATTACTCTGTCGAAAATAATTCTTTCTACTAGTTAGCAGCGGGTAGAGAGCAAGGAGATAGCAGCGGGTGGAGAGCAAGGAGGTAGTGGGTGGAGAGTAAGGAGTTAGCGTGTGGAGAGCAAGGAGGTAGAAGGTGGAGAGTAAGGAGATAGCAGCGGGTGGAGAGTATGGAGTTAGCAGCGGGTGGAGAGCAAGGAGGTAGCAGGTGGTGAGTAAGGAGTTAGCAGCGGATGGAGAGCAAGGAATTAGCGGGTGGAGAGTAAGGAGTTAGCAGCGGGTGGAGAGCAAGGAGGTAGCAGGTGGAGAGTAAGGAGTTAGCAGCGGTTGGAGAGAAAGGAGGTAGCGGGTGGAGAGTAAGGAGTTAGCAGCTGTTGGAGAGCAAGGAGGTAGCAGGTGGAGTTTCCGTTACTTTCCTTTAGTTTACGTTAATTTCCGTTAGATTCCGTTAGTTTCCACTTTCCGTTAGTTTCCGTCAATTTCCGTTAGTTTCCACCCTTCCGTCAATTTCTGTTACTTTCCTTTAGTTTACGTCAATTTCCGTTACTTTCCGTTAGTTTCCGTCAATTTCCGTTACGTTCCTTTAGTTTACGTTAATTTCCGTTAGTTTCCGTCAATTTCCGTTAGATTCCGTTAGTTTCCACTTTCCTTTAGTTTACGTCAATTTCCATTAGATTCCGTTAGTTTCCAATTTCCGTTACTTTCCTTTAGTTTACGTCAATTTCCGTTACTTTCCGTTAGTTTCCACTTTCCGTTAGTTTCCGCTACTTTCCTTTAGTTTACGTCAATTTCCGTTACTTTCCGTTAGTTTCCAATTTCCGTCAATTTCCGTTAAGTTCCTTTAGTTTACGTTAATTCCCGTTAGTTTCCGTCAATTTCCGTTAGTTTCCGTCAATTTCCGTTAGTTTCCATCAATTTCCGTTAGTTTCCACTTTCTGTTAGTTTCCGTTAATTTCCGTTAGTTTCCACTTTCCGTTAGTTTCCGTTACTTTCCATTAGATTCCGTTAGTTTCCACTTTCCGTTAGTTTCCGTTGCTTTCCTTAGTTTACGTCAATTTCCGTTAGATTCCGTTAGTTTCCGTCAATTTCCGTTACTTTCCTTTAGTTTACGTTAATTTCCGCTATCCGTCAATTTCCGTTAGATTCAGTTAGTTTCCACTTTCCGTTACTTTCCTTTAGTTTACGTCAATTTCCGCTACTTTCCTTTAGTTTCCGTCAATTTCCGGTAGTTTCCGTCAATTTCCGTTAGTTTCCACTTTCCGTTAGTTTCCGTTACTTTCCTTAGTTTACGTCAATTTCCGTTAGATTCCGTTAGTTTCCGTCAATTTCCGTTACTTTCCTTTAGTTTACGTTAATTTCCGCTATCCGTCAATTTCCGTTAGATTCAGTTAGTTTCCACTTTCCGTTACTTTCCTTTAGTTTACGTCAATTTCCGCTACTTTCCTTTAGTTTCCGTCAATTTCCGGTAGTTTCCGTCAATTTCCGTTAGTTTCCACTTTCAGTTAGTTTCCGTCAATTTCCGTTAGATTCCGTCAGTTTCCGTCAATTTCAGTTAGTTTCCACTTTCCGTTAGTTTCCGTCAATTTCCGTTACTTTCCGTGAGATTCCGTTAGTTTCCACTTTCCGTTAGATTCCGTTAGTTTCCACTTTCCGTTACTTTCCGTTAGATTCCGTCACCTTCCGTAAGTTTCCATCCGGCCATAGAAAACCATGCCAAATCAGACTGGAGCCTGGCACAGCCTTCCAAGCGTGCCAGCCCAGTCAAACCGTCCAACCCATGTCAGCATGGACAACGGACGTTAAATGATGATGATGATGATGATGATGATGATGACACGGGTGGAAAGCCTTCAATTGTTGGTACCATTATATTAACATCTCTCATGATATCCATCCTAATTACCATGTTTTCTGCCATGCAAATTGATAAAGTACATAGTGTAGGCATTCAAACATCGTCACTACCTTTCCAAATCCTGCTACCTTATCGCATGAAATTTTTAGTCCTCCATATTTGTCTTGGTGTATAAAATGACCCACCGTTTTGGGCTGCAAATTTTGTTGGAAAATTTTCACTTGTCTGTTGGGATACATGATATTTTAACCCTTTGGTATTCAGATTACTCTGTCAAAAATAATTATTTCTACTATAGGCACAAGGCCTGAAAATTTGGGGGGAGGTAATAATCGATTACATTGGTCCCAGTGTTTCACTGGTTGTTAATTTATTGACCCTGAGAGGATGAAAACAAAGTCAACCTCGGCAAAATTTGAACACAGAACATAAGGACAGACGAAATACTACTAAACGTTTTGCTTGGTGGGTTAACGATTCTGCCAGCTCACCAACTTCTCTTATGATACATTTACACATGCATGCATACAGACATACACCTGCCTACATGTGAATGTCATCTCTGTCCTCTCTTTCACTTTATCTAGTTTCTCTCTGTGTCTTGCTCTCACTCTCTCTTCCCTCTCTACTCTCTCTCTTTCACTTTATCTCAGTCTCTGTCTGTGTCTCACTATCTCTCCCTCAGCTCTCTCACTCTATTCTCTCTCCCTCTACTCTCTCTCTCTCTCACTCTACTCTCTCTCTCTCTCTCTCTCTTTCTCTCTCCCTACTCTCTCTCACAACTCTCTCTTGCTTTCACTCTATCACAATTTCTCTCTGTATGCTCTTTCTCTACTCTTTCTCTCTTTCACTCTCTTTCTCTCTACTCTCTCCTTCTACTCTCCCTCTCTACTATCTCTCTCTACTTGCTCTCTCTACTCTTTCTCTCTCTCTTTCACTCTATCTCAATTTCTCTCTCTCTCTCTCTCTCTTTCACTCTATCTCAATTTGTCTCTCTCTCTCTCTCTTCACTCTCCCTTCCTCTCTCTTCATTCTCTCTTTTCCTGTCTCTCTCTCCCTCTTTCTCTCTCTATCTATCTCTCTCTCTCTCCATCTTCCTCACTCTGTCTGTCTTTCTGTCTCTCTCTCTCCCTCTCTCTCTCTCACACTCTCTCTCTCTCTCTCTCCACATATATGAATTTAGGTGTCCTGTTGTTTCTTCACTGTGACAAATTCAATTTCAAAGTGACAACAACCAAAAGAAAATAAATTCTACAGAAGTAATGACGACAACAACAACAACACCTACAACACCAACAAGGGTAGCAACGACAGCATCAATAACAAGAACATTATATTTCATTCTCTTTGAGAGATTCCATGCAGAATTTGAATCAAATTTCTTCAGTTATTTCATTTCTCATTTCAGACTGAACCAATCTGTTTTCAATCCCTGTGATTAACCATATATATATATATATATATATATATAAAATGTGTGTGTGTGTGTGTGTATTGCATGCATGTATGTATATGTGTGTGTATGAATGTAGGTATCCATCTTTTATTAGTTGTGTGAATGGTATCAGGTGTGAGTGGTGTGTATGTATGTATGCATGTGTATGCATGTGTATATATATATATATATATATATATATATATATATATATATGCATATATATGCACATGTGTGTGTATATGTGTATATATATATATATATATATATATATATATATATATATATATATACATATATATATGCATACATACACACATGTATATGTATGCAAATAACATTTTTGTGCATAAGATATTTTCATCCTGCCTTGGCTTTTAAAAAATTCAAACATCTATGACACTAACAGCTAAGAAACTAGTTCCTACCCCATCACCCAATGCAAAAACAATATCCACATACCAAAAAACACAAAAAAAGCTATCCGAAAGAGGAAAATAGAAACAAAAGAAATAAAAATATAAATATAAATTCAGAATTTTTCATTTTATTAAGTCATCTATTATTATTATTTATTGTTGTTGTTGTTGCTGCTGTTGTTGTTATTGTTTTATCATTTTCGTACGCTGGAATGGTTAATAAAGTTCCATAAGAAAGATAAAAGGAAAGAACAGAGCGTTGACAATATTTTTGTCTTTGAGAAATCTATTTTGGCTTGCTTGGAAATAATAATATATAAGATGATGAAACAAACAATAAATATATTATAATATAATAATAATATAATATGATATGTTATTAATAACATAAAAACAAAAGCAACGTGGGAGGAACATGCAAACACACACACACACACACACACACACATACTTACAAAAGTTATAAAAATGAAACAGAAAATAATGTAAATAAAAAATATTATTGTGAAGAAAAAGAGCAATGACAAAGCAGAGGATAGGACAAAATATTAATAAAAGGACAGCCTGTTGTCTCATCATCCAGCTCCCTAATTTTCTAAATCTAAATCTAAGAATATTCTGATTAAGGAGAGGGGAGAAAGGGGGTAGAGGGAGAGAGGGGGGGGAAGAGGAGTTAGTGAAGAAAAGTGGAAAAGAAGAGAAAACTATTTCGTGACAGAAAAAAAAATTTTAATATTTTAAACGAATCTAAATATGAAAGATATGAAATGTATTAACGAAGAAATGAGAAATTTGTCGATTCATATTGCTTTTCATCATCGTCGTCGTCATCACTGTCGTCGTTGTCATCACCGTCGTCGTCATCATCATCATCGTCAATGTTGTTGTAGTCAACGTTCTCAACATCACCACCACCACCTCCACCACCCCTTTGATGACGAATCCAACCACCTTCATCGCCGTCATCATCATCATCTTCATCATTAATACAAGGTGGTTGGTGGAAGGTCTGATGACAAAGAAGAGCACATGTAAAAATACCTTTGTAGCATTTTGTTCAATCTGTTTTACATTTTCAGTTTCAAATCCCACCAGTTACCCACTTTGCCTTTTTTTTTAACCTTCCATGGTTAAGATTGATGATGTGAATACCAGATATGCCCAAAGCTCAGTATATCCTCGATTCTTTCCTCCCAAGTGTCCATTCTAATGGTCAGTTGAAAATTTTACACAAATTAGATGGTCAAAGACAGTGAGCTGGTCGTATTGTGAGAGCACTGGCAAACAAATAACTTGTGGTATTTATTCTAGATGTTTATGCACTAAGTTCAAGTTTGACTGAGGTCGACCTTGCTTTCATCCTTTTGGGATTAATTAAACAAAATACTCATCAACTGTTTTAAGTTTCATACTTAATGACATTCTTACTGAAATGTGAAATTAATGACTGTAGACTACATTTGCATATATTAATAACTAATGAAATATTTTGGGTAATAATATAAGAGAAATGAGTTTTAAATTGTTTGGTGCGTGCTGCAGCGCCTCTTTTGATGTGTTCACTCCCTCTAACTTTAGAACCTGGATGCGCTTGTCGGTAGCTTTTGTCCATCCACACTGCCATGTATGAGGCCAGATGCTGTGACTATGGAGTATAACATAGCTGTGTGTATAACTGGACACAACGGCTACACACCATCACATAGCTATGTATATAGCCAGACACCTTTGGTTACACATTGTCATATATCATCATCATTCCCACCACCATCCTCCTCATCTTCCTCATCATCATCGCCGCTGCTGCCACTTCCACCACCACCACCACCATCATCATCATTTAACGTCCATGGGATAGTTTGACCAGGGCTAGTGAGCTGCACCAGACTCCAGCCTGCTTTGGCATGGTTTCTACAGCTGGATGCCCTTCCTGATGCTAACCACTTCGAGAGTGCAATGGGTGCTTTTGCATGCATGCCAGTGACACGAGTGCCAGTTGTATGACACCAGTATATTCCATGACTCCAATTTCTCTCGGCTTGATGGGTCTTCTTCTCAAACATGGCATATTGATTATAATTTCTTTTAGTTCAAGAAAGATGGTTGCTCTTTTACTTGTTTCAGTCATTTGACTGGCCATGCTGGAGCACCACCTTTAGTTGAGCAACTCGACCCCAGGACTTATTCTTTGGAAGCCTAGTACTTATTCTATCGGTCTCTTTTGCCGAACCGCTAGGTTATGGGCACGTAGACACACCAGCATTGGTCGTCAAGCAACATTGGGGGGACAAACACAGACACACAAACATATACACACACATACATAAATATATACATATATATGACAGGTTTCTTTCAGTTTCCATCTACCAAATCCACTCACAAGGCTTTGGTCGGCCCGAGGCTATAGTAGAAGACACTTGCCCAAGGTGCCATGCAGTGGGAATGAACCCAGAACCATGTGGTTGGTAAGCAAGGTGGTGCTCCAGCATGGCCGCAGTCAAATGACTGAAACAAGTAAAAGAGTAAAAGAGTAGTGAAATTTGGCTCCAGCTTTTGGAAGATTTAGTGACCACATAAAGGCTATCTCTGGATGACTGTACTTTGTTTTCCATTTCCAGAATGATTGTCAGATTGTCAGATTAGTAAATTGTTAGTTTAGGAAAAGATAAATAGCATATAACCATGATTCTCAGCCTTTTTCACTACCAATGACTCCCATACTTTTAGCTAAAAGAATCTTTCCCCAGGGTTAGAAAAGTTCACCAATTCAACAAATTTTGAAATTAGAATGTGGACCCCACCGTATCTTGTTTTTCTTTCTTTCTTTTTCTTTTTTCTTTTTTCTTTTTTGAGGTGGTACCTTAGGTTGGAAACTACTTACCATATACCATTGTTTGGTTGGTTTGCTTTCAACACGATTCTAGTCTTGCTTATTCGCTGATGTGAAATGAGGCAAAATCTCCGATAGCAATTTTCCAACTGACTGATAATACCTATTTGCGATACGGTTCAACAAAAACAAAATAAATAAATAAATAAAATGCAACACATATTCCCCACCTCCCCAACATACCTCCACATCCCCACCCCCCAAAAACAACAACAATAACAACAAACAGCATAAAACAAAACAAAACAAATTGCAATTGACATGAATGATTTCTATTTTCATGGCTGTTTATTATTAACAAGAAATAATTCAATATGTTCAACTATATTTTTACTTCAGTACAGGAACCCCCACGTGAACCCCGACCCTCTGCGATTACTACCACCTCTACCACAGCCAATACTATCGATACTGCAAAAAAAAAAAAATGGTTCGCTACCATGATCATCACATTAATTTCCGTCACCAAAGCCGTCCTCAACATCCGTCAATTTTATTTTACTTGTTTATAATTATTTTCTAGTTATTGTTTCTTGTTGTTGTCGGTAGTGGTGGTGGTGGTGGCGGTGGTAGTATTGTTGGTGGTGGTGGTGGTTGTGGCGGTGATATTTTTAACATTAAATATATTTTTCTTTATATTTAACTGACAAAAAAAAAAGAAAAACAAAAAAAACGAAAGAAATCAGATAAAAATTTTGTAGACCAAAACCTTTTCTTCGATTCACTGTCCAAAAAAGAAAACAAAAAAACACACAAAAATTAATTAAATAAAGAATAAATAAATAATTTCTCACAATTCCATTTTTAAATTGTAGTAATACTGCTACTAATAAACGCACTACCCCCACCACTACTACTGCTGCTGCGACTACTACTACTACTACTACTACTACTACTACTACTACTACTACTACTTCTACTAACAATAATAATAATGATAATGCTACTACAGCTACTACTAATATTAAAAATAGTAATAATAATAATAATATTCTATTTCTGCTTTTCATTATCTTATATCCTTTTGTTTCTTTGTCTTTTTTACTAAATATTAATAAAAATGTATAAACAGATAAGGAAAGAATATATTTAATTTAAAAAAGAAATTTGTATATATACATACATATATATATATATATATATATATATATATATATATATATATATAGATGGATAGATATAGATAGATATATACATATATATATATATGTGTGTGTATATATATATATATATATATATATATATATATATGTGTGTGTGTGTGTGTATATATATACACACACATATATTTATATGTGTATATGTACGTATGTATGTGTGTATGTATCTGAATGATGATTAAAAAAAAGACAACTAAATTTAACTTCGTTCTATTTCTTTGAAATGACATTGTTTTCATCTTTATTTTTCATCTTTTACACCTACCCCACCGCCTTTCCTGCTGTCCTTCTGTGCCCACCACCACCACCACCACCACCAGTACCACCACCACCACTACTACCACCGTCATCATGATGATCTTCACCAAATCTCTCATAGCATCAGCTGTTGTGGCACTGAGAGCGCTAAACTGCTCTTCCGTCTCCTCTGCATCATCATCACCTGCTCCACCACCACCACCACCACCACCACCGACAACAACAACAACGACATTGTCATCTCCACTAAACTACACTATCAGCGCCGGCACCAGCAGCAGCAGCACAACACCATTATCTGTACCATCACCATCACCACTACCACTGTCACCTTCACCATCACCTGTAACCACCTCTACCAATACAATTATCACCACCCACTACCACAAACAACAACACCACCATCACCACTGCCGCCGCTGCCACCACGGCCTCCGCTTCCACAACCCAATGCCACCGCTTACTCTACCACCCACAATCACCACCACCACCACAACGACAACCACCACCACCACCACCTCCAACAGTACCGACAACCGCTACAAGCTCAACAGCTTTGACATCATAAACTGCACCAACGTATACAGCAACATCAACAAGAATATCAATCAACAACAAAACCCTTACATGGTTACTGAACCTGCAAGAAATAGGAGCCAAATTGCTCTCAAATCACATCTTTAACTTTTATATGCTTACTTGTTTCACTCATTACACTGTGACCATGCTGGGGCACCACCTTGAAGAATTCTTTTAGCTCAGTGAATCGACCCCGGTACTTTCAGTTTTTTTTTTTTAAGTCAGGTCCTGTACTCTATTGATTTCTTTTTCTGAACCGTTAAGTTACGGGTACAAAACATCCCTAACATTGGTTGTGAACCGATGTTAGGGAGGGGGAGGGACAAACACAGACACAAAGACAGACACATACACATATAATTATATATATATACATATATATATATATATATATATAGTAGACTTACTTGCAAAAAAGGACGTGTGCGTTCAATAATATAATAATACAAAGAATATATATACATGTATACACACATATATGTACATACTTACATCTACATGTGTATATACATGCATATCAGGGTACAGGACGTTAGAACAATAAACTACAGACAACGGAACGAACACATAGGAAAACGGAAAGCCACTTGGAATATCCCTTCATCAGCTGTCTCTATTCTATCTAGACGTTTCGAAGACAAGACAGAACGTACTCTAGAATAGTCTCTTCCTGAGTAGTGGATCAACCCACTACACAGAGGATTCCAAGGTGGCAAACACAAACCAAGACAGGAAAAAATGGACAGTGAAAACAACATTCAAAAGCCGTACGGCCAAACGCAAATCTGAGGTAGAACGCTAGTAGTTCGTCTTGCCTTCACAGCGGCTGGAGTGAAAAGAAAGTTGACCACAGGTCACACGAGAGCAGAGAGGATGGTGGAGGGAGGAAGTGGAACAAGGAGGAAGGGACAGAAGCAGTGAAGTAGAGGCCAGGACAGAGGGGTAGATGGGAAGATAGAGGAAGACAGATAGATAAATAGATAGAGAGGATGGTGGAGGGAGGAAGTGGAACAAGGAGGAAGGGACAGAAGGGTATAACAGTGAAGTAGAGGCCAGGACAGAGGTATAGATAGAAAGATGGAGGAAGACAGATAGATAAATAGATAGAAAGATAGATAGATAGATAGATAGAAAGATAGTCACGTCAGAATAATAGTAGACTTACTTGCAAAAAAGGACGTGTGCGTTCAATAATATAATAATACAAAGAATATATATACATGTATACACACATATATGTACATACTTACATCTACATGTGTATATACATGCATATCAGGGTACAGGACGTTAGAACAATAAACTACAGACAACGGAACGAACACATCTGGGACGAGTACAGCTGTCGGCTGTGTCTATGATAAAGATGGTACCGCCAACTGGACTCTCAAAGGAAGGTGAGGCTTGCTTTTTCTGTACGGTAGCAATGTTGAAAGAGTGCATATGGAGGACAAAGATTGGAAGGTTTTGTGACAGGATCCTACATATCCGGCCCTGGATTGCTGACTTACTTCAAATACCATCCGAAGAGCAAGATAGGGCTGGAAAAGAGAACCCTGTCAGCTAGAGTATATGAACAGAGATGGAAGGAAGTGGTGAAAAAGGTGGGTGTGAGTCACCCTAACTAATCATCGAGAAAATAAAAGGCGAGCTACTGGGCCTTATAGGCTGCCGGGTTGAAAAACCCAATT
>NC_142943.1:54844364-54851864 GCF_046866305.1 Octopus bimaculoides
TATTCCAGTTATGATGTCAAGTATCTACTAAAGAAATACAACTGATGTTTTCTGCAAGTTATATTACTTCAATAAACTCAACATATCTTAGCAAAAAATTGTTTCGGATATGGCAGTGCCGCCGAACTGGCTCCTGTGCAGGTGGCATATAAAATACACCATTTTGAGCATGGCCGTTGCCAGTACCCGCCTGGCTGGCCTTCGTGCCGGTGGCACGTAAAAGCACCCACTACACTCTCGGAGTGGTTGGCGTTAGGAAGGGCATCCAGCTGTAGAAACTCTGCCAAATCAGATTGGAGCCTGGTGTAGCCATCTGGTTTCACCAGTCCTCAGTCAAATTTTGCAGTACTTTGTTAGTTTTATATCTCTAACGAAGATATTCTTCACATTCAGTTTTGTGTCCACATTTCAAGCACTTCCAATTTGTAAGAGTTTTCCTCAATGTCCATGTTTTTGCACCTTATATTGATCAATTGATGTCCAGTATTTTAAATCCAGGTTTGTCCCCATAAACAGGGGTGGCTGGATCTACCTCACTCTTATAGCAACCGCTCTCACACCATCTCGCCTGGTTTTGGGCATCCTCCCACCTCAAGCCAACCCTCTTAATCTCCTCCTGGTATCATCATGGAATCAAAGAACTGGCTGAAAGGTGTCTTCGGACGGTGCAACACGATGGCTTTTACTTTGAATGCTAGGCTACTTTTGTTGTAACTTGACGAACAAAACAAATAAGCCACCAAAACATTGCAAAACTTTTGACTCAACACAATACAGCAATCCCTCAACATTCCCAAAACCCTCCATGATAGATGAGAATCCACAAGGTAGAAACAGTACTGTGCTGTATATTTTTTTGTATTATTTTTATAATTTGTATATATTTCTTTTATTATAAATGCAAAACAACACGGAGGAATCAATGTAAGCTTAAATAATAAACCACAATAGGTGAACCATAATATGGTGAAGGATTACTGTATATGTATATTCCTTGATGTTAGATATTTTGACATGTTTCCAAATGTCTTTCATGCAATTTCTATTCTTCATCTAATTTCCAGTTCCATACTTACCGCTTCCAGATTGCATAAAACCCACAATAAACCATTTTTGTAAGCTGTTTCATTGGTGTTCCAGTTCTGGTTACATTAACGGTAGGTGGTGTTTGTTTCCTGCTAATGCCACAGTCCTGTCTTTAAATGATATTAGATAATGACGTAGTCTTGAATATGGTGTTTGAGCAAAAAGTGGAATGGTCATGTTGGGAACGTCTTTGATTATATGTCTGTTTGATTGTTGTCAACTTCGGATTATATGACAACAATAAATGTCACTGTTGCCACGATCGCCGTCTCCTACCATCGTTGTTACTCACCCCACCGTCATTGCCACTGCCAACACCATGACAAAGATGATGATGATGATGATGACGACGATGGTGATGCCTCCAGTTTTCGTTGGTACCCAGAATCAATTGAAAGCCATCATTGCTCATAACCCTTGATAGAAATCTGGAGTTGATTTGCCACAGACAGCCTTGACCAGTTGCTGTAATATTGCAAAGACCTGGCAACATTCTAAAAAAACCAAGCACCAAATGTTGGTCGATTCTTGACCCACGGTTGCATCTTGGTCAAAGGAACGTTGCTATGGAGAGATGAGGTTGTGTGAGAGACGCCCACAACAGTACAGTTAGCCCTTGCTTTTGTCATCACCATCGCAGTGGTCTAGATTGAAATTTAAATTGAATGACTCCCTGTTGTGTCACTCATTATTTATTTTCTGATATATATGTACATATAAATACACACACACACACACACACAGAAATATTTATATACATACACACATATATATATATACATATATATCTATATATATTTATCTCTCTCTCTCTCTCTCTCTCTATATATATATATATATATATATATATATATATATATATGCACACGATATTTATATTTATAAACACGTAGATACGTAGATATGTGTATATTTATATAATAGACATATGCAAAATTTATATACAACAATTTATACATAAATATGTACATCTATATGTATAAATACATACATATGTGTGTGCTTAAATATTTATATTAATAATTATGCAGATATACGTCTGTATAAATGTATATAACACATATATATATATATATATATATATACGTATATATATGATCTTATGAATGAAATAGTTTGGTAAAACAAAATTCAAGTCCCTAATTAAATTGCCATTCAATATTTATGTCTTTCTTCAATTTTCTTTCTTTTCATACGTGTTATTATTTTTGTTGTTACTTTTGTTGTCAATATCGTTGTTGTTGTTGTTGTTTTTGTTGCTGTCGTTTATTCATTTTTGTTGGTTAATCTCTAGGAGGTCGTTTGGTTAGTGTCTCATTTCATCTCGCCCCCCATCCCCACCCCACCCCCACTCCGCCCCAGCACATCTACATAATACATACATAAGTACATACGTACATACATACATACATACATACATACATACTTGCATGCATACACACACGTATGCACGTACACATACACATAGACACATACCTGCAAACACTCACACTGTTTTCTTCCCCCCTCCCCCTTCTCTTAACCAACCAGCCATCTTTCACACCCATTACACACATTACACACACACACACACACACACACATACACATGCACAAACACACATACATACACACACAGATACATATAGTCAAAGACACACACATACTCCATTATCAGTGTTTTGACAGAATGGTGTAATGAGAGTGGAACTTCCACTATTACCATTTTAATATCAGATTTTTCAATACATTAAATTTTCATTTCTATATTTTCCAAATCAACTCAGAGCAAGGGTTTGGTGCTGGGCTGTTGCTGCTGCTGCTGATAATGATGATGATGATGACAATGATGATGATTATGACAGAATTATTAGTATTGGACTGTCATTGTGTAGCTGCCCATCACCCCAACACCACCCATCCCGCCATTCACTTTTACCACCTCTATCAGTCCTGTTCAAAGCAATCTCTAATCAAAGATGTACTAATGCTGACCGTTCAGTCGTTTTTTTCTTTGTGTGCGTCTATATATATGTATATAGATAGATAGATAGATAGATGCGATGGGCTTCTTTCAGTTTCTGTCTATCGAATCCACTCACAAGGCTTTGATCAGCTTGAAGTAGAACACACTTGCTCAAGGTGCCATGGAGTGGGACTGAACCCAGAACCATGTGATTGGGAAGCACACTTCCTACCACACAGCCATGACTGCTCATATATATCATGTATATATGTATATATATATATACATGCACAGACACACATATACATATATATACATACATACATACATACATACACACACATATACATATATATATATATATATATATATATATATACATGCACACACATATACATATATATATACACACACACACACATATATATATGTATATATATATAAATGAAAACTTCAAAATTATACTCGTGTTAATATCATCACCACCACCACCACCAGCATCATCATCATCATCATCATCAGCATCATTATCATCATTATCATCACCCTCATCATCCCCGATACCACCACCATCGCCACCACTGCTGCCGCCACCATCGTTGTCATCGCCGTCATCATTAAATGCCTGTTTTCCTTGCTGGCATGTGTCGGATGGCTTGAGAGGAGCTGGCACACTGGGGAGCTGTGCCACTGGTTCCATTGTCTATTCTGGCTTCGTTTCTATGGCTGGATGCCCTTCCTAATCTCAACCACTTTACAGAGTGTAACGTGTGCTTTTTATGTGGCACCAGCACAGTTGTTTCTTTTTTTTTTTTGCATGGTACAAAGCACCACAGTGAAATGATAATTATTAAACTGACAATGTCTAAATGGTCACTATTGAAAGTTTTAAATATTGCTCTGATAATGTTCATATGGTTATGATTGCAATGCCAAACTATTGCCTTGATAATGTCTTAATGTTCATTGTTAAAACACCAAACTGTTGCTGTGATAATGCTTTAATGTTTATTTTTGAAACTCCAAATTGTGGTCTTAATAGTATTTGAATGATCATTATTGATCTGATAATGTTAAAATGTTGTCCACATATTCACTATTTAAACACCAAACTATTGTTATGATAATGTCAAAGAATTCAACATTAAAACCATAAAATATTCTCTGCCTTGATAATGTCTATGTGGTCATGATTATAATGTTAAATTATTGCCTTGATAATGTTTATATATTATCTAAATGTTCATTTCTGTATTACCAAAATACAGTCTTGATAATGGCTAAAAGTCCATTTCTAATTGATATTGTCTAAATGCTCAATAGTGGAACCACATTATTATTTGATAGTATCTAAATATTCATCATTAAAGCAAACTGCAATGATGCATGTAACATCCCATCCTCAACTGCTTTTCCAGGTATCTTTATAGTTTTGACTCCAGAAAGTAAGACCACTTAATACAGTGATGTCATTTCTGCTAAAGGTTAGCATTAATGCTGCCTTGGAATTCACTAACAGAAAGTGTATGCCAGTCAAAACAAAAATTAAAAACTTTTTTTAAATCATTTAAAAAAAATTATGAAATTTATACAAAATAAAAACTACAAAACATGAACTATATTCACTATAGCTGGATGGAAAATGCAGACCTCGGAAAATACTACTTCCCAGGACACCACAACATCCTGTAGACTAGCATTTATTCATATATATATATTCAACAAGAAACTTCAAAAGCATCTATACACATGTCTGTGTATGTATATATATGCGTATCTGTATAAGTATGTATGATTATACCCACCCACACACACACACACATATATACATACCCATATATATATATATATATATATATATATATATACATATATATATATGCTTATATATGTGTGTGTATGTATATATATATATACTACATACATGCATACATACACAACATATACACACACACCACATATACTGTTAAAGAGCCCAAGGTAGACAAACACTAACATGTACATAGTTATATTTACCTGCATATTCAAACAGACAGACAAAGGTATCTGGTAAAACATAGATACACACACACACACTTGCACAGTTGCACATATTTGTTCATGCATGTGTGTGTGTGTGTGTGTGTGTGTTTGTGTGTGTGTGCGTGTGTGTGTGTGTTTGTGTCATTTGTTAATTATGTTGTCAGAAGTGTAGGCTTTGTTAGTGTTTAAATATCGTTAAGAAGCAAGACCCACAACTGTTTACTCTATTTTATTAACCAGATATTGTTTTACTGCTCTCCTAATTACACTCTCCTCCCCTCTTTCGTCACAGCTCTCCTTATCAAACTCTCCATTTCCATCCTTACCTCTCTATTATTCTCTCTCCTTCTCTCTCTCTCTCTCTCTCTTTCTGTCTGTCTTTCTAGTCCTCTATCTATTTATCTACTTCTCTATCTATCTATCTGTTTCTTTCTCTTCTCTTTCCCTCTTTTACCTTGTGTAATTTTCTGTCCCTGTGCACACTGTTTGACATCTTAATTAGTCTGAGCCAACTATGCAGTTTCCTGAATAGTAGTAACTCAACCTGAACACGTATCAGCCTGATATATCTCCCTTAACAGGCACCAACCGTCCGTCTATAAAACAGAGACAGACATCCTCATATTAACAAGCGGATAAAAGCAGCCCTCAACAAACACTGTCTTTGCATTCGTAAAATATAGACCAGGTTTTCCTCCATAAAACAGGGATCAGTTTAAATAAGAAACCCCCATGTTAACAATTGGATAAAGTGCATCTCACAAAGAATGCTAGATTTCCGTTTGTAAACTTGGGCTGAAAGAGACATCATGCTCAATTTTAATGATGGAATGAAAGCATTCTTTTGCAAATATTAGGGGCCAGAATACAGAGCCCAACATTAATGTTGAGATAAAAGCATCCCTTAAAAAAAAAACATCATTTTTTTTTTTTTTTCTTTTCTGAAATAGAAGCAGAAATAGTGAGTATGTTCCACGTTTATGAGGGGATAAATAGCAGCCTCAATAAATACCAACCTTCTGTTCATAAAATAGGGATCAGGGTTTCTTTTTTGACGTGCACCAACGTTAATGACAAGATGAACAGTAATAAGGAAATTGCAAGTGAAACGGATTGCTCAGGGTCATCGTTTTTGGACAGTGCCTCCTCCTCCTCCTCCTCCTCCTCATCATCATCATCATCATCATCATCATCATCACCACCATCATCGTCATTGTCATCATTATCGTCATTGCTATCACCATCATCATCACCATTATCATCATCATCATCATCATCATCACCATCATCATCATCATCATCATCACCACCACCATCATCATCATCATCATCACCACCACCATCATCGTCATTGTCATCATTATCGTCATTGCTATCACCATCAGTATCACCATCATAATCTTCATCATTATCCTCATCATCATTATCTTATTTGAGTGACCATTTCTCCGTTCTTGCATGACACACATGGAATTTGTTGAGGCAGGTTTTTATACAATCAGACGCCCTCCCTGTCAGTCACCTCACCTATCATATTTTCCTATGACTGGAAATGATTTCATGGAAGAAGACTGCAGATGAATACACCTCTTGTATGACGGTGATAATCGTTTACAATTATTACACAATGTCACAACAAAGAGGCACAAATACATGCACACGTATACGAATATACATACAAACATACATACATATATACATAAATGTAAGCACAACAGATCTGATATAATGATTTGGGTTAGAGAAGAGAAACTGTGCACAGTTGTGGAAATTAGCTGCCCAGCGGATGTTAACATAAAGCTGAAGATCAGTGGAAAAGAGAACACTTATGCTGAACTAATGAGAAATCTGCAGTTACTGTATCCAGATTACAAGTTCAGGTTTATGCCAGTGATTATTGGGGCCCTGGGATATGTAATACATTGCTTAAATACCAATCTTGAGTAATTAGGCTTCTCAAAACCAGAAAGGAGAAAGCTAATTTGAAGACTACAGATCCAATCCAACACTAGAACTGTAAAAATCGGTAGAACTTTCCAGAAGTTTATCATTTAAATATATATGAGCGTGTCTAGATATGTAACTATATGCATGAGGATACATACATAAACCAAAACATACAAATCTGCACATATACATACATACATACATGCATGCATGCAAATGACAATACCTTGTTGCTGATGTTGAAATTCCAATGAAGGAACCTTGGATCTAGGTTAGAAACCGGTTCTTTCTCTATTGGCAAGAAATCTTGAAATAAACTGAACAATGACATACATATATCCTCCTCCATCTCATCATCATTTAACGTCCACCTTCCATGCTGGCATGGGTTGGATGGTTTGACAGGAGCCAGCCAGGCAGGAGCCAGCCAGGCAGGAGACTACACCAGGCTACTGTGTCTGTTTTGGCAGGGTTTTTTTTACAGCTGGATGCTCTTCCTAG
>NC_142943.1:54856864-54874364 GCF_046866305.1 Octopus bimaculoides
GTCTTGGGTGGAATTTTTCACTTGATTTTATCATCATTATTATTATTATTATTATTATTATTATTATTATTATTTTGACAACCTTTCATCTAAGCAATTGTCACTGACCTTTTCCCCCAATAAAGGTCACCAACTAGATTTAAACTGCCCCAAGCTTTTAATCATAATTTTTTGGGACATGGTTTGTTTTGGAATACGCATTGCTAGTATTCTTATTTACTTCTTCTCTGTTTATTTTATCATTTTCTTTTTTTTTTTTTTGTTACTAGATTGTTTTCAAGAGATTTTCTTCATGATACACACACACACACACATACACATTAAAAAAAAAAAACAGTTATAACAGACAGTGGTAAACTATATCATTGTACCATCTCTGTCTGTCTCTTGCTCTCAAGCTCTCCCAGGGCCTCCCTCTCTTTGTATACATACTTCAATACCTACATACATATACATCCATACATGTGTGTGTGTGTCTGTGTGTATCACTCGTTTTTCCCTCGTTTGATTATGCATTTCATGTTATTTGCACTGTTGGTGACGTCCTGTACCCATATATGCATGTATATATATATATAAATATATATATATATATATATATATATGTATATGTATATGTATATATATATATATATATATATATATATATATATATATATATATATATATATATATATATATATATATAGTTGTAGTATATTGTCAACTTAATGTGACAATCCCAATAAGGGAACACACTACTGCCGTTTAGCCCTAGGAAGCTGGACCGCTTCCTGTCGGCCTTGACACAATTACTGTGTCCTTAAGTCTGCGAGGGGGAGACAAGCTCCTCCACCCAGCCTAGCCAGCATTCAGGGACATGTTTCTGAGTCTTTGCTCGTCATCAGCCTGAAGTAGCACGACCAGCTGGATAGAGAAGCCTGTTTCGCCTTCGCAAACTTATATAAATATATAAATATATAAATATATAAATAAACTTCACTATATATATATATACTTGTACATATATTATATATTATTTATTATCTATATATATATGTGTGTGTGTGTGTGTTTATACATTCTTTTACTTTATTCTTGTGTCCCAAAAGTTTCGCCTGATTCTTATTTTGAAAACATAATAAAATCGGGCGAAACTTTCTGGACACCCTGTGTGTGTATATATATATATATATATATATATATATATATATATATATATATATATAAATACACAAGGTGTATATATATCACTCGTTTTTCCCTCGTTTGTTTATGTATTTCATGTTATTTATACTGTTGGTGACATCCTGTACCCATATATACATGTATTTTCTGAACTTCGGTATGTGGTGAAGCAAATGTTTGCTGATCGCTTAATTATGTTTATAAATGTATGTGAACTTTTAAATAAGTTCTCCACCAATAATGGTGCTTACATACCGAAGGGCTTGGTAAAAATTATTAATTGTTGATTTATTAATAAATTAATAAATTGATAAACCTTTACCCTTTTAATTTATATATAAATTATATATTATTTAGTATTTATATATATGTGGGTGTGTGTGTGTGTTTATACATTCTTTTACTTTATTCTTTGAATTGTTTCAGTTATGTTAGTGTGGCCATGCTGGGGTGCCAACTTTTTTTTTAGTCAAAGAAATCGACCTCAAGACTTATTCTTTGTCGGTCTCTTTTGCCGAACCACTAAGTTATGGGGAAGTAAACACGCCAACATTGAGAGCATGTGTGTATGTATGTATGTGTGTGTGTGGAGGCATGTATATGTTTGCGCCCCACCTTTTTCTTTCTTTTATTTTCTTGGTCTGTTTAGTCTGTAGAAAGGATCTATGCCCATGGCCTCTGAGACTGGAGTTCCAGGAATATTAAAAAAGAAAAGAAAAAGAAGAGACATATAAGTGCTATTTAAATGAGAGGGTTGCAAGCTGGAAGTGGTTAATTCAAAGTCCTTGTATACGTTTAGACCATGAAGAAGTGTTCTGACAGTTTCTGCATTTTGACCAATTCTATTAAGACCAAACTAAAATGGACAGACAGGCTGCATATGAATGAATTATTAACAAAAACACTTCGATTATTTCTATTCATTTCTTCTATTTCTCCATACCATTTTTTTTTATTTGCTTTTATTCGGTACCATTTTTTTTCATTTGTTTGTTTTTGTCATCCCTTTTCAGATTCCATCTCCCTCTTTACAGAATCACACTCGACAAACTTCCACCTCCTCACATTCTCTGCAGACATTGTCCATCATTTCAGACAATCCTGATAATGACGTCATTTGACAAAGTTCCACCGACAGCAACGACGGAGAGCTGCTAATAGTCTCTCTCTTGAACCCAAACTTTCCTATATATCCTACTGTTCTAAGCTAAGACAAAAAAAAAAAGAAAATAGCATACGCACACCAAAAAAAAATCCCCATACATACACACACACACACATGCATACAGAAAATAAATAAATAGGTAAATAAATAAATAAATAAATAAATAAAAGCTGCTTTCCCCTCATCCACATGCCTCATTGTATAAAAAGATATTTTAGTCTCAAGAACTTCCCTTAACCAACAGCTGTTTCGACTCCCAAAGATTCACGATTAAATGGACAGAAATCTCTCATCTTAGAGGTAGTTGCTTGCAGTTTTGTCTTCTGCCCTATGTTATTATTATTTTTATTATTATTATTATTATTATTATTATTATTATTATCATCATATATCATCATCCTCACCATTATTATTATTATTATTATTATTATTATTATTATTATTATTATTATTATCATCATATATCATCATCCTCACCATTATTATTATTATTATTATTATTATTATTATTAATTTTTGTTTTTTTTGTGTGTGGGGTGAGTGTTAAGATTTACGAAAAGTTTCTTACCTTTTATTATTTTTTTATTTATTTGTTTTTTTGGTTATTTTCTTCTTCTTTTCCTATGAAATGAATCACGACACATCCGCATTAAGTTTCAGGAAGAGTGGAGAGAAGAATGGTAAAAGTAGAATATTTTCTATTCTTATTTCCTTTCCTCTCTTTTTTTTTTTTCATTTTTTTTTTTCATTTCGCATTTTCTTCTTTCTGTTTTTCTTTTCATTTGCTCTTTTTTTTTGGTATTCTAGTAAAAATTGGTGCTAAATGGGTATTGAATAAAATATACTTCCTTCATTTTTTTGTTTCATGTTTGTTTACAAACACGCACACACATACATGCATACATACATACACATATAGAAAGGAATATGTATATATATATATATATATATATATATATATATATATATATATATATATATATATATATTCATATACATAGACACATATTCATATATACATGCATACATATATATATATATATATATATATATATATATATATATATATATATATATATATATATATATATATGAAGTGACTGCTAAGATATTCGACATAGTTTGAGATGGCATTTTGTTCTCTTTTTAAAAATCTCATTTAACCTTTTCATCACCTTTTCTGGTTATTCTTAGAAAATGGTCTTCTTTTATGGCCTTGAAATATGAGTTTCTTAATCTTTTGGTTGGTTAGTCGGTCGGTCGGTCGGTTGGTTAAGAGTGATGGTTGTATTACACTTTGGAAAATCCATGAAAATGCTGACCTGAAATGTGTGGTCAAGAAGTTTGTTTCATAACCACATAGTTTTAGGTTTGATTCCACTCTGCATTATCCTGGCCAAATGCATATGCTAACACGGCTAAGCCGTGAGCAAAATTTGGTAGACAAAAACTAAGGAGAAACCTACCATTTATATATATACAGTAGAAAAATTAATTTACTGCATCAAATGCCTCATTTGTGAAGAGATATACGTTAGACAGACTGGAAATGTGTTATCAGAGCATTCAGATGTGCACCGACAGCAAATTAGGGACCTTGATGTCCATCAGATATCGTTGAGCAACCATCTGGCAACATGTGGTCAGGAAAAGTTTATAATGCTCCCATTCTAGAAACTACATATCTAAAATGAAATTGAGAGAAAAGTCAGAGAAAGAATTTTATTGATAAATTGAAACCTGTTTTAAATAGTAATATGTATAATAGTAATATGTACTACAGCTATTACTACTGCTACCACCACCACCACTAACAACAACAGTAGTGGAGGGTTCAGTCCCACTGCGTGACACCTTGGGCAAGTGTCTTCTGTTATAGCCTCGGGCCAAGCAAAGCCTTGTGAGTGGATTTGGTAGTTGGAACCTGAAAGAAGCCTATCGTATATATATATATGTTTGTGTGTGTGTGTTTGTCCCCCCAACATTGCTTGACAACTGATGCTGGTGTGTTTACGTCCTCATAACTTAGCGGTTTGGCAAAAGAGACCGATAGAATAAGTACTAGACTTACAAAGAATAAGTCCTGGGGTCGATTTGCTTGACTAAAGGCAGTGCTCCAGCATGGCCACAGTCAAATGACTGAAACAAGTAAAAAAGTAGATGTTATGTCATTAATAATTTGAAATGCAGTGTGTGTGTGTGTGTGTGTGTGTGTATATATATTTGTGTATGTATGTGTGTGTGCATGTGTGTGAAGGTTCATAGCCTAGTAGTTGCACTGCTGATCACTAGATCATGGATTCAATTCCCTGTCAAGGCAGTGTGTTGTGTTCTTGAGCAAAACACTTCATTTCGTGTTGCTCCAGTCTACTCAGCTGTAAATAGATAACCCTACAACGGAATAACCTTCTGGCCAGGGGGAATGTTGGTCTGCTCTCCTAACCAGCAGAGTGGCACCATTCAAAAGCTAAAACAATGTGAAGTGCATTGTGACCAGTGATGTATAACAATATTCGATAGTCTGGTCGACACCAGGATATGCCATGATACCATGATATCCATCCATCCATCCATCGATCTATATCTATATATATATGTGTGATTAATGAGAAAGATGGAAGATATGAGAAACTTTATTGGTCACTACAGTTGTTTCGACCCATCTAGCATTGATCCCTCATGTGTGGGATATTGAACAACTGGTTTAGGTGTATCCATCGGTGTAGATGTGTCTCCACAGGTGATTACAAGATGTACCTCATTAAAATAACACACACACACACACACACACACACACACACACACACACACACACACACACATACATATTATATATATTTGTGTGTGTGTGTGTGTGTGTGTGTGTGTGTGTGTGTGTCTTTGTATTTGTGCTTGTCCTCTACCCCTGCTGAGCAACTGGTTGTGGTTGTTTATTGTTTACATCTCTATAACTTAGCAGTTCAGCAAACGTAACCAACACACTAAGTACCAGATTTAAAAAAAGAAGCATAAAAACAGGGGTTGATTTGTTGAAATAAATCCTTCAAGGTGGTGCTCCAGCATGGGCCACCAACCAATGAATAAAGGATTAAAGTGACTTGCATCTACATGTGTGTAGACTCATAGTTGACGTTAACTGATGGTGGCCCAACATAAATGTTCCGAGTTCAAATTCTGCTGCGGCAAATTTTACCTTTTATTGATGGCGGGCCAATATAATCGACAAATTGACATCATTCTTTTTCTTTCATTCATGGGGCCGATGGCAGAGTTACAAATCAATTCAAAATGAAAGTAGGGACTTCAAAAAAAATTCATTGTAGGTCCCTATTTCAAGGATATCACTAAGGTGGTTTGGGTGGTGGTGGTGGTGGTGGTGGTGGGTATGGAGTAAGGGGTGGTGGTTGGAGGTGGAAAAACAATGATTAGGGAGATTTGAGCTGTGTGAGAACTGATCAGAATACGCTGCTGTGTTGGTAGATAGAGGTTGGTCCATTTTTTCCATGTTGTTATTGGATAAATTGATTTCAATTTCTCAGTATCTTTAACTCACAAACAAAAACAACACAAAAGTAAAAAGTGAAAAAAGAAAAAAAAAAGGAATTAGTAAATAAATAAAGTAACAAATAAATACCATCCACTCGTGAAATATGAAATATATATATATATATATATATATATATATATATATGTATGTATGTATAAATATGTATATACACAAACACACACATATATATACATTTATATACACACACACATATATATATATATGTATATACACACACACATATATATACATATATACGCATGCATACATACATACAAATATATATATATATATATATATATATATATATATATATGTATGTATCTATGTATGTATAATTCATATAAAAACGATATAGCCTTCTAAGATTTTTTTGTCTTTGCTACAGTTTGTTTTATTTATTATTTATTTATTTTTTTTTTACATTTTTTTGTTATTATTTGTTTAAACCCCAAACAAATGTTCCAGTGTGTTCTTCTGTTCGACATAGAAAGAATGTTTTTGGCTAAAAGCAATTTTCTTGTAAAGTGTTGGCAATTCCATAAACTATAGAAACGTGAGGAGTTTACATCACCGTTGTATTCCTTAAAAGCTTTGCCCTCATCAAGTGCCACATTTCGAAGCAGTTGGTGGCTATTGTTGTTGTTGTTGTTGTTGTTGTCGTTGTCGTTACTGTCGATGTCGTTATTGGTGTTGTTGTTGTTTAGTGTTTTGCTATTATTGTCCAAACTGAACAAAATCAAACCAAATCAGAGATTTTTTTTTGTGATTTTCATCTAATATATATTCACCCTGCCATATGCATGCATACACTCATGCATACACAAGCTATTGCACACTAGTGCACATAAACATGCATATGCACATACACAAGCATACTTATTTCATATTCTATTTTTTTAGCAACATCCAAAATACATGTGTGTGTGTGTAGATGTGCGTGTGTGTCTCTGTGTGTGTGTGTGTGTGTGTGTGTGTGTAAGGTACATAAATGTTTACCTTAACACAAGATGGAAAAAGTGGATAAAATATGGAGCGATTATATGCACAAGAGTCATTGCACACACACACACAGATACACACACACATATATACACATACACACACATACAAACACACATATAGAGACACATGTATCCATGTCAGCATGGAAAGTGAATGTATGATAATGATGATGATAGTGATGGTGTGTGTGTGAGTGTGTGTGTGTGTGTGTGAGTGTGTGTGTGTGTGTGTGTGTGTGCGTGTAGAAAATTAGTGAGTGATTGGAAGTGATGGCTATGCAATAGAAATTAGAATACAGAAAAATGACAATGAGAAAGATATTGAAATGTTGCCTTGGAAATATTTAATTAGCCCTGGTATTTTAAGTTTAAAAAACCCTTTACAATGGCTTCATAGAATGTATATAAGTATGTGTGTGTATATATACATATACAGATATATACATACAAATATTTATGCATGTGTGTATGTGTGTGTGTATGTATGTATGTATGTATGTATGTGTGTGTGTATGTATGTATGTCCAGCATGAAGAACTTAAGCAAGCTGTGCGAAAGCGCATGGCTCGTATAGTGAATGGGGAAAGCTTGGTCTGCAATGTTTGCAGTCATGTATGCTTGTCAATAGAAGGGCTCATTAGCCACCAATGGAACCGCAAATGCAAAATATAAGTTAGTCCTAGAGCGCACAATGTTCCTGAAGGTCGGCAATGGTCTTCCTCAGTCACGAGTGGACGGCCATCATCATCATGTATGTATGTATATTCATGTATCCATTTGCATGTCAAATCTTCTTCCCAAGAATTGTTTCAAAGTTTATCTATCTAAAATTGAAAATGAAAAATACAGTTTTGGAAAAGAATGGTGTATGGAAGAAATGAAACACAGGACCCCAAGCAGTCAAGATTACTCTTCCTCTGAAAACAAATGCCCTCTCTCAGCTGTAATCCTCAGCCAGTAGGAACTAGTTAATTATAATTTCTCCTTTAGATATAAGAACAATAATTGTGGCGAGAGTGGGTTAGTTGATGCTATCAACCCCAGTTCTTAACTGGAGCTTATCTTATTGATCTTCTTGAAAAGATGAAAGGTAAAATTGACCCTAAAGATTCAGAGGAGACAGTGCAATGCATTTTGTCTGATGCTCTAACAATCTTTTTTTCCTTCTTCCTTCTTATTATTTGAATCTGTAGTTGTAAGTAAATTCATGGATGAGGTTTTCAACCAGGTTTTGGTACTTCTCTCAGTCTTTGGCTGCCCTCTGTGAGTTGGCAAAATTGAAGCCTGTCTACTCTTTGATATCCCAAGTGACTACCAATCTGGTATGAGTTCTGATCTGGTTGTCATCATCATGAATGTCTCATGTGCAAATTAGCCTGGCAATACCAATTCCTCTCCAAGATGTTAACCACAACCGTATTTTTCTACCTGACACATTGCCCAATATTGACTTCTGATTTGGGAACACGATCAATAATTTTGAGCAGAGTAGTTGATTCCACTTGCTTAAGGACTTAATTAATTTAATAAACCCAAAAGGATGAAAGGCATTACTGATCCTTAGCAGTATTTCATCCATCTTTGCATTCTGAGTTCACACTCTGTTGAGGATGACTTTGCCTTTCATCTATTTCAGGTCCATGAAAAAAGGACTAGTGGAGCCCTGGGGTTAATTTAATCTACTTAAATACTCCTGAGTAAGAGTGAAAAACTGCACCCCGTCTGCCAAGCCATGTTAAACCAAAGGGATTGAGTAAGGCTCATCAAACTAGTTTGATCTCAAACTCATATTCGTGGCCTCCACATTGGATTGTGTATGGTGGAGAGAATGTGCTGAGGCTGTTGTCTTGCAATGGATCAAACATGGGCAAGCCAATCAAAGCCAATCATAAAGAACATTCGTTTGGTCAGCCTGGAGCTACGGTTGAAGAAACTTGCCCAAGGTGTCAGGATGTGGGACTAAACACAAGACCTCATGCTTGGGATGCAAGCTTCATAATCCCCCCCTCCCACACACACACATGCGTGTGTCAATATGGTTCCTAGTTTTCTGAGTGTGATCAAGGGTATTCAAACCATGACCACCACACCTCTCTCAATTTCAAACATGGACATAGTTCCAGAATACATTATTCAATCAGTCCCTCTTGTTGCATGTCTGTAGGACATAATTTGAGGGAAATTCAGTTGGTATTTTCAGCAGGCCGACTGACCATGTAGCTGTAACAACACCAAAACACTTTTTCTTGTATTTGTGTGTGTGTGTGTGTGTGTGTCTTGTGTGTATCTATGAATATCCGAAATTAAACTTACGTCTTTATTTAAGGTGTTGGGGTAGGTAATAACTCCATGTATACCTCACACACTTCACACATCTTATGAAGCACACACACACACACACACACACACATGCATGCATACACCTTCTGTCGCCAAGTTTTAGACAAATTAGGATACAAAGAAATCAATTAGGTATGTAGACAGGTGTGTAATTGTGTATGTGTAAGTATATACACACGCATATACATATATAAATATATATATACATATACATACACACACACTCACACACATGTATATTATAGACACACACACACATATAGATATATGCTGATATATACACACATATATTTATATATCTATATGTGTGTCTATCTGCGACTGGATTGTATGCATATATATACATACATATATATATATACCTATATATATATATATATATATATATATATATATATGTACATATTTGCTAGCATGTATGCAAAGGTATGTAATTATCAAGGTGACCTTATTAAGAACCCAGGTATGTAATCAGAAAGTCTAGATATTGGGAGATGCGTGTTAACTGCTTAAAAATCAGCAAGACATTCACTCTATGAAGGACAGCACTGGTGACAGGCAAATAATTAAGAAATGATGGCGATGACGGTGATGACAGCAAAGGTAATGATGGTGGTGGTGGTGGTGGTAGTGGTGGCGGTGGCGGTGATGATGACAACGAAGAAAATGAGGACAGAGAGAGAAGAAATATTGTGATGAGGGTATTGGTGATGTAAATGATAACGTTAATGAATGTACCTGGATAGCCATAGGAAAGCAAAAACAATATAATAGAGGTGAGGAAATGAAAGAGACACAGGTGAAAAGAGCCTGACTTTTAGAGAAGGAGATTGAAAAGGGTAGAAGTTGACAGAAGGACAGAAATATAGGTAGATGTCTTAATATATATATGTATGTGTGTGTGTGTGTGTGTGTGTGTGTGTGTATATATATATACATACATATATATATATTTGTATGTGTGCATGTATGTATACAGAGAGAGAGAGAGAGAGACAAAGACAAGGAGAAATAAAAATGGATGGATGGAGAAATGGATAGATAGATAGATAAATAGAGGGTGAGAATGAGGGAAAGAGAGAGAGAGAGACAGAAACAGGGAGAATTATAGCATAGAAGACAACTGGTAGTTTTTATAGGGGAACCTGCTGAGGGCTACAGACCAAGAATATGTTTGATACATGCAAGTCAAAGATGGTGTAATACAGGAACAAGGAATTAGAACTTTGACAGACTGGAAAGTCTTGCAGAATGGAAGCAACAGAAATTATTCCAGGTTACTAGAAGAGAAGCTAGACAACAGGTTTTTCTTACCAAGATGAAAACAGGATAGGAGAGGCTTGCCAGTGTTTTAGGATCCAAGGACCAGAGGTGTGAGATGTTGCAGATAGCACGACAGTGTACCAGAGAGAAATTCGATTTTGTGGTCACTAGGTTAGAAGTGTATAGGCCTTTGAGGTAATAGTATAAGATGCAGGGAGAAGAAATATCTGGGTTTTTACCAAGAAACTGGAGTATTTTGACCCATCCACAGCAACCCTCTCCAGATGAGCATCCCTAATCTGTAGGGCTCATAAGTGCCGGTTTCATGTAAAAGGCACCTGTATCATTGGTGTGTGAAAGCACCCAGTTCACTCTGTAAAGTGGTTGGTGTTAGGAAGGGCATCCAGCCATGGAAACCATGCCAGAACAGAGATAGAGCCCAAACAGCCCTTCAACTGGTCAACTCCTCTCATACCGTCCAACTCCTGTGAGCATGGAAAATGGACGTTAAATAATGACAACAACAATGATGATGATTTTATGTATTGTAGAACTATAACCAATTAATTGCGCATAAACTTCAACAACAAAATCTTACATAGACCCCCCACCACCACCACCAAGACATAGAGTTACCCAAGGCTTCACATCCACGCAGCAAGGCCTTGTGGACAGCTCATCAGACTCTATATGAATACAAAATTTAAAATATCTAAGTCACAGAATACACACACACATACACATGAAGTATATTTCTATGAATATGTACTTATGTATATATATATACATATATGTATATATATATATATATATATATATATATATATATATATATATATATATATATATATATATCATCATTGTGTGTGTGTGTGTGTTCTTAGATTTATATCTGTCTCATCTTTTCTTTTAAGAAACACAAGAGGATGCTGGGACTTTAAAAAGACTGTTAAATGTTATTTATCAGCTCATAAACTGTTTTCAATCATAAAACTGGACATGTTTTTGGCAATTACAATCTCATTAGATGATTAGTCACAGCGAAACAATGTAAAAAAAAAAGAAGTAAAATAAAATTAGCAACAACAACAACAACAACAACAGCAACAATAAGCTGAACACCACCACCACCACCACCGCCAACCACAGCGACTGATATTAGTAGTAGTAGTAAAGAAGAAGAGCAACAACAACAACAACAATTATTATAATTAAATATAATCTGAAAAAGAAAATAAGAGGGAGGGATAAAAACCAAAAAAATATTAGAAAAAGTATAAGATTTAGAAAAAAAAAAAATAAACAAAGAAAAATATAAACAAATAAAAGAGAAATCTGAGCTTGTTTTGTTTCATATATTTTCTGTATTTTATATGCTTTATGTCTATATTATTTTATGTTTTACACACACATACACACACAGACACATGTATAGTTATTTTACATGTTTTATACATATGACATATTGTTGGTTTGTTTGTTATATTGTTTACTTCAAGAAATTATTGGATTTAATGAAATATTTTGTAGTCGTAATTTCTTCAGCACACTTTCATTTTTTGAGGAAAGTTCTACCATTTATAACATTGGTTTTATATTTATTTTATGTTTATTTCATCATTTATATATTATTTATTATATTATATTACGGAGATGTACTTGCATAGCAAGTGACCTGATCTGAGATTGTATGCTGGAACGAAAACAATTGCAGCGTGCAAGGTGTTTATAAGCCATTTAAAATAACACACAAAGACTGTTAGATTCACTTCAACATATATTTTTTATCTATTTATTTGGGTTGTAACTCTCAAAGTATCAGGCGCAAGCATGGCTGTGTGGTTAAGAAGCTTGCTTCCCAGCCACATAGTTCTGGGTTCAGTCCCACTGCGTGGCACTTTGGGCAAGTGTTTTCTACTACAAACTTGGGCCAATCAAAGCTTTGTGAGTGAATTTGGTAGGCAGAAACTGAAAGAAGCCCGACATATATGTGTGTGTACCATTCGCCATGTTGGACCACTGAATCCTACAAGTTTTTTACATTCTCTCTCCATTTATTTTCTCTGATTCCTTTCTGTTGAAGAGCGTCAGCTCAAAATATAAAAGACTTCTTCATTTTTCCCGAGCATCATACTAATACACTTGCTTGTTGTATGTACACCTGTCTTTGTCTTTTGTTTTTCCATAAATTTCAACTATATATATGTGTGTATATCTATGTGTGTATGTGTGTCCCATCCACCATCGCTTCACGACTAATGCTGGTGTGTTTATGTCCCTGTAACTTAACGGTTCGGCAAAAGATACCGATAGAATAAACACCAGACTTACAAAGAATAAGTCCTGGGGTTGATTTCTTCAACTAAAAACCCCTTAAGGTGGTGCTCCAGCATGGCTGCAATCAAATAACCGAAACAAGTAAACGAATAAAAGAGAAAAAGAATATATCATCATCATCATCATCATCGTTTAACGTCCTCTTTCCATGCTAGCATGGGTCGGACGATTTGACTGAGGACTGGGGCAACCGGATGGCTACACCAGGCTCCAATCTAATTTGGCAGAGTTTCTACAGCTGGATACCCTTCCTAACGCCAATATATATATATATATATAAAACTTACTTGGAAATGGATGCGTGGCGTTTGATCATATAATAATATAATATGAATATATGCATATATACATGTGTGTGTGTGTTTATGAGTGTTTATTCATATATATATATATATATATATATATATATATATATATATATGTATATGTATGAATGTATGTATATATATTTACATATATGCACACATATATATGTACATATATTTATGTATCATCATCATCATTTAACATCCGTTTTCTCACACATATATAAATACATTCATACATATATGCATACATACAAATATATATATATATATATATATATATATGTATGCATATATATGTGTGTGTGTATGTATGTATATTTATGTGTGTGTATGTATATTTATGTATATGTGTCTCTATATATATGTGTGTGTGTGTGTGTGTGTGTGTGTGTGTGTGTGTGTGTATGTATTTACACGTAAATACTTATGCAAATGCATATCTTCTAATTTATTCCTCAGAGAATCTCATTAGCAGGTAAGACAAGAATCAAATTACGACATGGTGAGTAAAATATAATTTTTCACTGTTTTCATAGTTTGAGTGTCAGAGCAACTCCGTAAATCTTTCACCAGATATCTTGCTCCTTGAAATAAACCAAAGAAAATGTCAATAATTAATACATGAAAAAAAAAAGACATCAACAACAAAAAAAAAACAAAAAACAAATATGTAAATAAGTCGTAAAAGTTTGTCCAGTATGCTGCAATAAAATATTTTCTGGTATGTCTAAATATATGCATGCGTCTACAGATACGCACACACATATATCATCATCATCATCATTATCATCATCATCATCGTTATTGCTGTCATCACAATCATAACCACAACCACCACCACAACCATCATCATCATCATCATCTAAAACCTGTTTTCCATGTTGTCCAGCACTAGATGGTTTGACGGGCTGGCATGTTAGAGGACTGCACTAGGCTTTACTGTCCCTTGTTTTGCAGGTTTTTTTTTCTTTTTTAATGGCTGGGTGCCCTTCTTAATGCCAACCATCCTGCAGAATGGTCTGTGTACTTTCTGCATGGCACCAGCACCAGCAAGGTCTATTTTGACATGGTTTTTACAGCTGGATGTCCTCCCAAATGCCAACCACCTTACAATGTGACTTGGGTACTTTCTATGTGGCACCAACACTGGTGAGGTCTGTTTCAAGCATGGTTTCTACAGTTGGATGCTTTTTACATGGCTCCAGCCCTGGCTAGGTCACCAAGTACATCACAAGACAAAGATCCTTTGAGAGGTAGAGGGTATTGGAAGAGGTGGACTTTAAACCAGCCAGATGTGGCTGGTTTAAATTTTAAAGAGTTAAAGCATAGATCCACTGGGCAATAGCCTGAAGGTCTCAATTCAAAGTTATGCATGCTATCAATAAATATCTTGAATGTTCGAGGCACATGGCTTAGTGGTTAAAGTGCTGGACTAATGATCATATGATTGTGGGTTCAGTTCCTGGACCAGGCAACACGTTGTGCTCTTAAGCAAGACACTTCATTTCACATTGCTCCAATCTGCTCAGCTAGTAAAAATGAGTAACCTTGTGAGGGACTAGCACCTTATCCAGGAGGATGAATATATATATATATATATCATCATCATCATCATCATCGTTTAACGTCCGCTTTCCATGCTAGCATGGGTTGGACGATTTGACTGAGGACTGGTGAAACCGGATGGCAACACCAGGCTCCAGTCTGATTTGGCAGAGTTTCTACAGCTGGATGCCCTTCCTAACGCCAATGCCCTTCCTAACGCCAAATATATATATATATATATATATATATATATATATATGTCAAAGAAACTCAGGAAACTGGCCCTGTGCAATTTATGGAGTAATTTGGATTGACTATCAATAATTAAATACTACAGAGCCCAATGCACTGATTTGCCAGGAGAGTGGGAAGGGGGTCGGCAATGCTGCTATGATGACACTGATGTGTGGGAGGATAGGGATTTTGGTGTGGAGGGATGGCGTCAACAGGATGGGGCAATGTGAGTTGGAAAATGGGTTTAGAAAAATTTGTATTTTTTTTTTTTTTTGCTTCTAAAATACAGAACGGTGGTGTGTGGTGTGTGGTGTGGAAACGTGGAATTAAATTACTTCTCAGGAAATAATTTACCTGTAACATTTGGCTGACCAACAGAAAAGAACACCCTGCTGCCCACGCTAAAAACAAAGAGAAAATACAAAGAAAGTGAGAGTAAGAGATGAGAGAGACAGGGGGACAGAGGAGAGAGAGAGAGAGAGAGAGAGAGAGAGAGAGAGATTGGGAAGTGGGGTATTAGAAAGAGTGATGATGATATTTGGTTATGCCCTGAGGTATTTAGTGAGCGACTGGCAGTTAGACTGGTAGGAAGTTGTTGATTGCCGGAAATATTTTTGGTGATTTAGTGACTATAATAGATAGATGTATAAGATAGGTAGATAGATAGATAGATAGATAGATAGAGAGAGAGATTAATTGATATATATATATATATATATATATATATATATATATAAAGAGAGAAAGAGAGGGGGAGAGAAAAAGTGAGAGAAAATGAGCTTACTGGAATTTTGCATGTGTATATATATATACATGGGCATACATATGTATATATATGTGTGTATGTGTGTGTGTATATATATATATATTTGTGTATATGTGTGTGTGTATGTGCGTGTGTGTATAGAGGGGTGCAGGGAAATAGAATTACAGTAAGGTAGACAGAGAAAGAGAGAGAGAATGAAAGTGAGAATGAGAAAAGGAAAAAAAAAATGAGAGAAAGACAAGAATGCAAAGAATGAGAGAGCAAGGGAGAGAGAGAGAGAGAGAGAGAGAGAGAGAGAGAGAGAGGGAGCAGAAATAAAGAGATAATAATTGTGATTTTGTTTCGTCTTTCTTTAATCTCTTGCCTTGTAGAGAGATAGAAAGAAACGGCGAAAAAAAATACAAAGCAAATGATAGGGAGGAGGGGGAGAGAGAGAGACTAGAGAGATAGAGAGAAAAGTACAGAGACAAAGAGAATGGCAATAAAATACAGAGATAGTGTGGGGGGGAGAAGGGAAAGGGGAGGGGGAGTGTATGAAACATAAGTAAGGTTACCAATCTAGAAATTGTTATTGCCTTGTTTTAAGCTAGGTGATTAGTAATTAGTCTTGAATTACTATCAACAACAGAATGGGTGGTGGAGGAATGAATGCCTAACGCCTGGACAGCTGGAGAGGAAAAGAGAGTAGGGAGGGAGGGGGAAAATGGGAGGAGAGCTTCCAGAGGCCCCGAGAGCCGATATAAGAGAGATCATAATAAATGAGTTGAACAGCAATGAATGAGAAACCATTTGTAATGAGTGACTCTAGCATACTTTTCTTTCTTTCTTTTCTCCACCTCGTACCTCTCCTAAGTCTTTTTCTTCACCACCACCACCAACAACAACAACAACCCATCATTCCCCCCTCCCTCCCTGTGGTCCCTTGTTCAGCATGAAGTGTACAAGAGAGGCCTCCATTTGCAGCTGACTATTACCAAACTCATTTCTGCTCAGTTCCAAATCAATCCATATGGAACCTAATAATTGTGCGTTATTAGAAAAATCATTTGTAGTAGAAATAGTGGTGGTGGTGGTGAGGGTGATGATGGTGGTGGTAGTGGTGGTGGTATCGATGGGGGTGATGGTGGTCGTGATGGTAGTGGCAGTAATGATGGTGATGGTGGTTGTGGATGTCGTGGTGGTAGTAGTTGTAGCAGTGCTTGTGGGGATGGTGTTGGTGGTGGTAATGGTGGTTGTAATGGCAGCAGCAATGGTAGGGATGGTGGTGGTGGAGTGGTAGGGATGGTGGTGGTGGTGGTGGTGGTGGTAGTGGCAGCAATGGTGGCAACGGTAGTAGATAGTAGTAGTAATGGTGGTGGTGTAGTTAGGGTGATCGTGGTGATGGAGTGGTTGAGGTGGTAGTAGTAGCAGTTTTTGTTGCTGCTGGTGAATCTCAGTTTCATCTGTATCGAGCTGAACAAATCTGAGTCAAAAGCAGTCCATCCATGACACCCTCATCATTTCTTTTGTGACAACGTATACCAAGTACTACATTATCCAGTGGCATCCCTTCTATTTCAACAAACAGCCAAGGAAACCTTACAGGCCAGCATACATAGACCCTGTTACCATTTTCTATTGATCTATTGATCTTGAAACTCCACTTGAATTAATGATACCTTGAACTCTTGTTACATATAAGAATTTAAGAATGTCACAGGAGTGGCTGTGTGGTAAGTAGCTTGCTTACCATCCACATCATTCTGGATTCAGTCCCACTGCATGGCACTTTGGGCAAGTGTCTTCTACTATAGCCTTGGGCCGACCAAAGCCTTCTGAGTGGAT
>NC_142943.1:54881864-54891864 GCF_046866305.1 Octopus bimaculoides
TCATTTTCTTCTACAAAACATCCCTCCCACCCGCAAAAAGCAAAATAAATAAATACAAAAACAATGTTATAAATAAATAAAAAACCAAAATCTTAAAAAAACCTTTACCATTCTTTATGTTTCCATATACTATCCTCCACAGCACTAATTTTAGCCATGAATGGATAAGCAATTACTAAGACTTCACCCTGAACTCTTACAATTATTTCCAACCATCAAAAAACGAGGTGCCACAGTTGTTATGACGTTTGTTTGCTTGATTGATTGATTGCTTCCTTCAGTATCTGCTGTTACCTCAGAAACTACTGAGGACAGGAAGCCCCCAAATTTTACTTATCAATTATTACTGAGCGAAATAATTTATCTTTCTCCCTTTTCAAAACTGCTATATAGAGTCACAGACATGTGCATGCATGCTAACACACACAAACACACACACACAAGCACACACACACACACAAACACTCACACACACAAACACTCACACACACTCATGTATATATATATATAATATATATTATATATACATTCACGTATTTATATATATAAGTACAAATATATATTCATATATATACATATATATGTACATATGTATAAATACAGACACACGCACACACACACACACACACACACATGCACATGCACACACATACACATGCACACATATATTATTTAACTATATATGGACATTAAGTATGCCGATCATTTCTATTCAAAATGTCATAAGAGAAGCGAACCACAGGTTACACCAAGAAAAAGAAAACAGCCAAAATATAAAAAAAGAATCCACAAAATAAAAATACCATTAATAAGGAATAAAAATACATTTTCACATCTAGGTCCATAGCAACACAAGGCTTTCTGATATCAGAACGCTTTACTGTTTAGTATTGCAAAATTATATCCAAACACTGATCGCATATTTTGCTCTTTTACTGGTTTCAGTATCGGAGTTGTCGACATCCTGGGGTACAGCTATTAAGTTTAAGTAAAATAAAAAAAAATAAAACACATACAAAAAAATACATGCATATTTCTCATTTTCATTGGTTGCTGCATTCTCCTTTCTTTCTCTCTTCTCTCCTTTTTGCCCTCTTGTGAACTCCCTGCTCACGCCACCCCTTTTCTGATCTTCTATCACTCCATTTACATTCACCTCCTTGTACCTTGAGGTTACTCTCTTGCACATCGTCGCCATCTCCCTCACTTTTTTCTGTCACCAGCGCCTCCTCTCTCTAACTCTCTCACTCTCTTACTCCCTCTGTCTCTCTCTCTCTCTCTCCCTTCAACTGGAAGAACCATGCATCTCCTCTACAGCAAGACACTTGTTTTTGTCCCTCTATCATAATTTTCTCTCTTATCACATGTCACAAAGCTACCCCAAATACTATTCAAATAAATATATATATATATATATATATGTATATGTGTGTGTGTGTATGTTTACATATATCTATGCATCTATATCCATACACACACATGCACATACACACACACACACATACACACACACATAAATATCTTTAAAAGTCTTTGTGAAAATTACTAAATTACTTGATGCAGTTTTACTAAATATAAAAAGGAATTTTAAAAAATTAGTTTTTAAAAAATAGCTGTAAATTCTTTATTAGAATGTCACTAACCTTTGTGGAAGAAGTTTTCTTTCTTGCATGTGTGAGCACTCTCAATTTCCATTTCAAACATACGTGTTCTTGGATAATGTCTGAAAGAGGAAGTTGTTATTTTTGTAGTAGTGGTAGTATTAAATATTTGCAGTTTATTTTCGGACTTGGGGTTTTCATGAAGTATTCTTCCTTTGTCTTTGATAGTGAATCATTTTTACCCGGCAAATACAGTGAATTCACAGCTGTAACTAACCTGCATCAGTGTTGCATAACCAGCCAACTCAAAAAGTACCCTTGGATCATAGGGCGACATGCCGTGCATGAGGAGACATTTTGAGTCAAGTACATCAACATCAATATCAAAATCAAATCAAATGGAAATTGTAGTTGTGACCCCCCCCCCCCACCTCAAGCCGGTAGCACGTAAAAAGCACCATCCGAACTTGACCAATGCCAGTGCCACTTTGACTGGTTTCCGTGCCAATGGCACATAAAAAGCACCATCCGATCGTGGTCGATGCCAGCTCCTCTGGCCCCTGTGCTGGTGGCATGTAAAAAGCACCAACTACACTCTCAGAGTAGTTGGCGTTAGGAAGAGCATCCAGCCGTAGAAACACTGCCAGATCAGATTGGGGCCTGGTGCAGCCTCCTGGATTTCCAGAACCCAGTCAAACTGTCCAACCCATGTCAGCATGGCCACAATTTTATAACTGAAGCAAGTAAAAGATAAAAGATAAGATCAAAGATAGATCTGGAATGTTCTGGAACCAAAGGTCCGAAACCAAAAGTCTGGAACCAAAACTCTGGGATCAAAGGTTTGGAACCAAAAGTCTGGAATCAAAGGTTTGGAACCAAAAATCTGGAATCAGAGGTCTGGAATCAAAGGTCTGTAACCAAAAGTCTGGAATCAAAGGTCTGGAACCAAAAGTCTGGAACCAAAGCTCTGGAATCAAAGGTTTGGAACCAAAAATCTGGAAAATCAATGTTGTACTTGTATTCTATGCAATGCTGCAATGCCAGTCATTGTGTTGTCTTATTGGGCTTTCCATTCTTACACTACTTCACAGTCAATTCAACAGAGTTGTTACCCCAACCACATTTTTTTAGTGAGTTGGCATAATTGTTAAAGTACTGGATAGTAACTTGTATCTGGTTGTATATCTTTACATTGTGAGTTCAAGTTCTGTTGAGGTTATTTTAATTTAATTCTTTGTGGGGATGAGGTGGATAAAAAACGTACTTGGTGAATATAGAGAATAACAGAAATGCAGTTGACTTTACCTCCCTTGAAATATCACAAATAATAATGGAGAGCAAAGAATGAGAAAGGAGAGCAAAGAAGAAAAGTGGAAAAAAAGGGAGAGCAAGGAAGGAAATAGAAGAAATAAAAAGAAGTGCAAGAAAGGAAAGAGACAAATGAAAGAGAGCCATAAAGGAAAGAAATGAAAGGAGAGCAAAAAAGGAAAGTGAAGAAGAAAGGGGAGCAAGGAAGGGAAGGAAAGAGAAGAAAAAAGTATGAGTAAGTATGAAAGAGAAAGAAGAATATTAAAAAAAAAATGAAATTACTAAACAAAAAAGGGAAGGAACAAACGAAGAAGAAATTAACGTGTGTACAACCACAACAACAATTACAAACCCTTCTATCACAACCACCACCACCATAATGACAACGACTATGACCATCACTACAACGACGACGACGACCACCACCACCGCAATGACCACAACAATGAAACCATCATGACTACCACAACCACGACCACCACCATGACTACCACCTCAACCACAATTACCACTACAACAATCATCGCTAGTCGTTTCCATTACTACCACTAACACCACTATCACCTGTACAACAATCGTTACTATACCACTATCAGTGCTGCTAATTACTACTACTACTACTACTACTACCACCACCACCACAACTACTACTACTACCACCATCGCCACTACCTCCATTGCTACTAATTTCTGCAACAATCGCAGCCGTCTCCACCCCTCTCACCACCACCACCACCACCACTTTTTCACCAAACACCTTCATACTTCTCCCACCCACTACTACCACCGTCCCCCCACCGTCACTGCATTCCCACCATCACCACCACCACCGCTCCAGCCACCACAGCCAGCGCCACCACCACCACGACTACCACCATCACCACCACCACCACCACCGCCACCATCATTACCTCTACCACCTATTCATCAAACTGACACAAACAACAATCTGTTTTGTGAAAACATCTTTAGAAATTATACAAGTGTTTAATTAAAGTCACCTGTGATTAAGAAACAGCAGCAGCAGCAGTTGTAGTAGTAGTAGTAGTAGTAGTAGAGGTGGTGGTGGTTGGTTCTGCTTTTGCTGCATTCCTTGTAGTTCTTTAACCCCAGGCCAACCCTTCTGCATGACCAAAAGCATTCCAGCCATGAACGGACTGCATTGTCCTTTATTTTCTGAAAACACAAATGTACATTTGTGGTAGATTTGGCTGCTATTTCAAGGATATTGCTCGACCACATAGACTTTCTTTTGTCATTTCCTACAAATACTGGCTTATATGGATGTCTATTATGTTCGTTGTTCATTTTTCTTTCTTTTCTTTTCTATTCTTTTACTTGTTTCACTCATTTGACTGCGGCCATGCTGGAGCATCGCCTTTTAGTCGAGCAAATCGACCCCAGGACTTATTCTTTGGAAGCCTAGTACTTATTCTATCGGTCTCTTTTGCCGAACCGCTAAGTTTACGGGGACGTAAACACACCACCATTGGTTGTCAAGCGATGCTGGGGACACACACACACACACATACATACACATATATACATATATACGATGGGCTTCTTTCAGTTTCCGTCTACCAAATCCACTCACAAGGCTTTGGTTGGCCTGGGGCTATAGTAGAAGACACTTGCTCAAGGTGCCATGCAGTGGGACTGAACCCCGGAACCATGTGGTTGGTAAGCAAGCTAGTTACCACACAGCCACTCCTGCGCCTATTTATTTATATTCAACATGAAAAATCTTTTCTGAGAAGTGGGCCGCATCTGATATAGCTTAGCATCAGGCAGGCCAAACAACTAACTAAAAATTCAAGGTAATTTCTTGTTGGCATGCCATTCAGAGAGTCTTGTGGGCTGCAGTTTGCCACTGATTGAATTGTAGGTTTAATTAATGAGTTGGTCATGTTTCTGTCTGTGTTATAACACGCCCACAGCACATATATATATATATATATATATATATATATATGATATGTATATCGTTAAAGGCATGAAATTGTTTCGATCCTTTGGACGATAACTGACGGAGATTTAGCGACATTACATGGGTGCATTTTCCGTTTGTTCCGTCAGTTTGTACTTCTATATAATTTTTGAATACACACACCCGTGTGTGAATGTGTCTGTGTATGCATGTATGTATATGTATATATACATATGTATGTATATATATATATGTATATATATTAGCAGCGATACCGGGTGTTGCTCGGGATTTAAATGGCATAGTTTGTATATATGGTACAGTTAACTACTTAACTGGTTAGCTTATTATCTGTTTAACCAAACGTATTTCTTCTTTTTTTTTTAGAGTTCTTCCATTGCTGTTTTCCAGGTTTGTCACAATAAATCCAAACTGGGGGGACCCAGTGCAATGAGGACACGTTCATTTATGAGAACGCCAGTATTACATTAGTAATATTATTTGTTGAGATATTATTCTATATTAAAGAATGTGTCTTGCAGTAAATATTCTTGCTAGTTTTCCTTGTTTTTCTCTTTGCTTCCTTGGCAGTAATATTCATTTGCCAAAATTTTTTTTCAAAGGGGTGTTGTCTCTGTTTTGTAGCCATTTTGAATGAATGTAAACAACACACACACACACACACGCACAAATGTCTTTGATATCAAAGTTTTTTTTCTCTTTAAAACACAACCCCCCCCCCAAAAAAAAAGTTTCTCACACTTGTATGTATCACATCTATGGGCAAAATATAAAAATAAACATCCAGTTGTTTAAAAAAAAAATCTTAAAATTGTGAAACCAAAGAGCTTCATGTAAATAAATCTTGCCAGACTATACAATAAAAACAACAATATTGGTTTCAAATTGTAGCACAAGACCAAGATTTTGGGGGAAGGAATAAATCAGTTACATCTATCCCCAGTACTCAACTGGTATTTGTTTTATCGACGGAAACTAACGGAATCTAACGGAAAGTAACGAAAATTTACGGAAAGTAATGGAGATTAACGGAAACTAACGGAAAGTAACCCTAACCCTAACCCTAGCCCTAACCCTAACATCAACCCTAACACTAACCCTAACCCACCTCCTTGCTCTCCACCTACTACCTCCTTGCTCTCCACCAGCTGCTATCTCCTTGCCCTCCTCTCGCTGCTAACTCCTTACTCTCCACCTGCTACCTCCTTGCTCTCCACCCGCTGCTATCTCCTTGCTCTTCACCCGCTGCTAACTCCTTACTCTCCACCTGCTACCGCCTTGCTCTCCACCAGCTGCTATCTCCTTGCTCTCCACTCGCTGCTAACTCCTTACTCTCCACCCGCTACCTCCTTGCTCTCCACCCGCTGCTATCTCCTTACTCTCCACCCGCTACCTCCTTGCTCTCCACCCGCTGCTATCTCCTTGCTCTCCACCCGCTGCTAACTCCTTACTCTCCACCTGCTATCTCCTTGCTCTCCACCCGCTGCTATCTCCTTGCTCTCCACCCGCTGCTAACTCCTTACTCTCCACCTGCTACCGCCTAGCTCTCCATTACTTTCGCCACATGGAGAGCAAAAATTTTCGAGCATCAACCCTAACATTAACCCTAACCCTAACCCTAGCCCTAACCCTAACCCTAACCCTAGCCCTAACTACTGATAGAATAAGTACTAGGCTTCCAAAGAATAAGTCCTGGGGTCAATTTGCTCGACTAAAGGTGGTGCTCCAGCATGGCCACAGTCAAATGACTGAAACAAGTAAAAAAGTAAAAGAGTAAAAGACAGTTTGTAAAATTTCCGAATCCAGCCAGAAGATCTGGCTGTAACTTAGAATAGATGAAGCTATAACCGGAGAAGACTACAGTATACAACTAATGGGGGGGGGGGAGAACAAAAAAGATGAGGTGGGGAACATCAACTGGGATAACTTAGACAATCTGTACCGAAACAAACAGAGACAGACAGAACAGCAAAAACAACTACAACAATATACCTGTACTTATTTCAACAGAATTGCTTCTCAATTTGATAATTAATAACATTGGACAAGAGCGTGCATGTTGCTGGAATGGAAGCCATACCCATACCATAGTGGCAGGCTCGACGGCCTGTGTAGAAATTTAATTGCAATATGTTTGTATTAGGGAGAGCTTATGTGTGCGTTTGTGTAAAGGGTTTGCATAATTTTGTACGTGTGAGTACATATATGTGTGTGTGTATGCGTGTATGTGCATATATATATATGTATGTATATGTGTGTGTGCATATATATACGTATGTATGTATGTGTGTGTGTGTGTGTGTGTGTGTGTGTGTGTGTGTCTGTATGTTGGGGTGTGTCTGGTGTGTAAATTTATAAAATGATAAACAGAAAACTTTAGCACAGATATATGCATACGTACGTATATGTAGTGTGTGTATGTATGTATATATACAAACATATTCATACCCATGCTCATATGTGTGTGTGTATGTGTGTGTGTATATATATATATATATATATATATATATATATATATATATATATATATATATATATGTAGAGAGAGAGAGAGAGAGATACATATATATGTATGTATGCGTGTGCATGTCCGTATGCACAAGAGTGTGTGTGTGTGTGTGTATCCACACGTACAATATACACACTCCCACAGGCATGCAGACATACTGTGTATATTTATATATGCGTGGGTGTTGAAAAAGAATGTATACAATGCTCCAGTTATATAACAAACCAATTAAGAATATCCCTACGTGTGATCGCCACCCTGATCCCTACCCCACCACCCGGTGTCGCCATAATCACCACCAACTCAATCAACACAATGACCCCCCCCCACTCTCACCCCACCCCCATCATCACCACTACCATTACAGCAACCACCACCACCACCACCACCACTGCTATCATCACCATTCATCTCACTAGTATCTGTTGCAATCCTGATGATGCTGATGACGACGATGATGATGACGATAATGATTATCATCATCATCAACATCATCTCTATCATCATCAACAACAAGATCATTATCATAGCAGTAACGAAATTTCCTAATGTTTGTTAGTATCCAAGCTTTCCTTTCATCGCACCACTCCCATCGCCATCACCATCATGCCCACCCTTACTAAACCCATCCCACCCCACCCAGACAACCACCACCACCACTCTACTAACACCATCACGGCTATCACTATATCACCAACTCTAGTACCAGCTTCACAATTATCACCATGGCCATCAGCATTGCCACTGCCGCCACCACCGCCACCAGCACCACCACAACCTCCACCACTACCATCACCACCACCACCACTACCACAACTGCTACCACAATAACCAACCACTACCACAACCACCACTACCACAACCACAACCACCACCACCACCACCACAACCACCACCACCACTACCACCATCATCACCACCACCACAAAAACTGCTACCACAACACCCCCTCCCCACCCAGTCCCCACCACCACTACCACCGCTCTCACCATTTTTTGTATACCTGTCCTAAGACGGGTTGAGTGTTTCGTTATAAAAAAGAAAATCACAGCTAAATAATAATTAAGTGTACCTTAATTGCTTTGATCAAATAGCATGCATAATGAACCGGTGAGTGTGTATATGACACACTTGCTTAAGATTGCGCATTAATTGGATATTTGGGTGTCCACATGGCTGACCTTTGCTCTTTCTGGTCACGTCACACCACAACCAAGGGCACTACCATCACCAACAACAACAACGACACCACCAGCAACTGTAACTTCAGCTGACGACTTTGGCAACTCCACCACCTCTGTCACCAACCCAAGCCCTTCACAAGCCAACGATACTGACCTCTTTATCTGCGAAAACATTACAACCAAAATCTTTGTCAAATGATTTAATAACAGTTAATTAAAAAAAAAAAAACGAAAATGCAGTGTCCCAGCATGGCCACAGCCACAAGGGTGACACATATCAAAGAATAAAAGAATAAAAATAAAACATATGCAATAACAACAACAACAACAACAACAACAGCAATAATAAAGCAGACTAACATGGTCCAAAATATAGAATCATCATTATTATTATCATCAACTTCAGGACATTGCTGTCCCAAGTTCAAGGACTCATATGGCATGGCTGGTTCCTCGGTTTCATTGGAGCAAATGTGACACAGGCCTCAAGTTTGGGGGAAGGGATTAAATCAATTACATCAACCCCAGTGTGTAACTGGTACTAATTTTATCGACCCCGAAAGGATGGAAGGCAAAGTTGACCTCGGCAGAATTTGAACACAGAACATAACGGCAGACAAAATACCGCTAAGCATTTCACTCAGCATGCTAAGATTCTACCAGCTCACCTCCTTAATAAATAATAATAATAATAATAATATTTTCTGTTATAGGCACAAGGCCTGAAATTTTGGGGGAGAGGGCCAATCGATTAAATCGACCCCAGTACTGAACTGGTACTTATTTTATTGATCCTGAAAGGATGAAAGGCAAAGTCGACCTTGGCGGAATTTGAACTCAGAATGTAAAGACAAACGAAATACCACTAAGCATTTCACCTGGTATGCTAACGATTCTGCCAGCTGACCTACCTTAATAATAATAATGAAGAAGAAGAAGAAGACCCTACTTTCTGCGCATGTGTGTGCTTGTAAACTGTGGTATCTCTTTCAGTATTAGACCTTAGGCTTGATTCTCTCAACTTTATCGCGAATTTGTTTATAACGCATGGATATTTGATTATTTTAAGCAGAAATGTAATTAAGATATTGTTATCACCAATCTTCTCGTTGTAACCCTTATTAACATCACTACTATCGTATCATCATCGTCGTTGTTGTTGCTGCTGTTGTTGTTGTTGTTGATTTTGTATCTGTTGTTTTGTTGTTATTGCTAATTGTTAATGTTTTTTTATTGTTTCCTCGATTCTATAGCTCTTTGTAAATACCCACTGTCCTTTGTTGTTGTACTCTACAAAATGTTTTCCGCAGCCCATGTGGCCAATAAAAAACAATTATTATCATTATTATTATTATTATTATTATTATTATTATTATTATCATTATTACTATTTGTCCTTATTTGTTTGTATTCGGCCCTTGTGGCTAATAAAGAAACCATTATCATCATT
>NC_142943.1:54896864-54901864 GCF_046866305.1 Octopus bimaculoides
TGAAAGAAAACTTGAAAAGCCTCATACAAAATATGTGCCAACTCTTAGCATAACACAAAATGTGTGTGTGTGGGGGGGGGGGGGGGTGCAAATGTGCGCACACGCACGTGTGTGTTGATTTGCTTATGCCCCCGAAACTTGGCAGTTCAGCAAAAGGAACTAAAAGAATAAGTACCAGACTTACCCTTGAAGGCGGTGCCCCAGCATGGCCTCAGTCCAATGGCTGAAACAAGTAAAAGACACAAGATACAAGAGAGAGTATAAATTATAGCTTGATTCTATACCGTGTGTTATTATTGTGTATTACAATTAGTCACCTTTTTTTTTTTTTTGTAAATGCACAGAGAACTGACGAGAGAGAATCGTACTTGTATGGACGATACAACTTTTGGACCCATGAAGAATAAACAGCACAGCTTGCACACTCGCGATCAAATTGTTAATCACATTGGTTATTAATTGCTTGTTCTCCAGTTTACATGCTTCTGTCTCATCTAGCTTTGTTATTAATAAGAAAGTAATTAATTTTTAGTGTTTTGTAGTACATTATTAATGTTAATTTATGGTTTGGCGGAATGCCTTTTGTATGCTGTTTTACGAGGATTTTCATAATACGTTCTTCCATTTTATAGTTAGTACGCATTTGTTTCATGTAATACTTCATGTGATTTGTGTATTTTCAATAGATTTGGTGCCTGTCATTTTGTTAGCAATACCCGCTGTTCTTGGTAAGTGTCTGTTTTATTCTGTAGTATTCATTTACCAAACTCTTCATTCCGGAAGGAGGAGGAGGAGGAGATGGTGGTTAATCAAAAATGCTCTCACGAAGAAGACTGATATACTGCAGTTGTGTGGTCATGTGCTCTCTCCAAATAAGTAAACGCATATATTTGTACATTCGGTGTAAGCAAACGTGTTGTATCTGTTGCGATATTTGGGCCTAAAAATAAAGGTTTTTGCATTGTTTCGCATTCTATATATATGTTTTTCTTCTGCTTGTTGGATTTAAGAATAGAGTTTAAATGCAAAAGGTTTAAATGCAAATTTCAACTCAGTGAAATTTGAACCCTTGAGACAGGGAACCGAAACAAATAGCAGAAGGTGTGTATTTTATTAATATCTTGTGCCAACTTCATCACTTTATCAATTTGGTTTCTATACTTATACATACATCTTCAGCTTCTTTATCTTGACTATGAATTCATATTCGTACCAATAATAATTGGGGCTCTAGGTTTTGTTAGTAAATGCTTAGAGGAGAACCTGGATAAATTGGGATTTTCAGAAAGAGAAAATGAACGGCTGATTCGTACATTACAATTCCAATCTGTGAGTGGAACAGTAAAGATATGCAAAACTTTTCTCAAGTTCTAAATGTGAATTTGTCTGTGTTAATTATATCCCAAAGATGGGGCCTTATCTTTGTTGGAAACCAGCACCCTTCTCGGTGGAAGATTTATAATAATTAAAAGATAGAAGAGACATACATACGTGCATTGCTTTTACTTGCTTGCTTATGATGGCCCATTAAAGGTGATGAGTCCAAGATATTCTTTGCCCTCTACCTCCTTCACATTGTTTCTCATGGGAGCAGTTGTGACTGACAAGGCTGATACGAGACAGACAGATCCTGTGGCACTAGGAGTACTCAAAATTACCCTGAACAACAGCTGCAGGAGGCTGATGATGATGTTTCACACAATCTGCACAGTTTTTCTTGAAACAGCTGTAAGGGACTTCTTACATGCCTATTTAATTCCTTCCTTATTATGATCTCGACCTCAACGGAATTTGAACTCAGAACGTTAAGACAGACGAAATACCGCTAAACATTTCGCCCGGTGTGCCTATCAGTATATTACACATAATGTCTGTGTATAATTGCAAAATTTATTTTGGCATTCTAATGTGTGTCTGAGTCTTTGTGTTCGTCATGGCTGGACAACCCCATTATATAATCACATTTGTTTCGTATAATCACACTGGTTTAATTCATACCCTATTATTTTCTGCTATAATGCACGTGTGCATATGCATGTGTGAGTGTGTGTGTATGCATGCATATGTGTGTATGTGTGTGTATGCATGTATGTGTGTATATATATACATATGTATGTGTGAGTACGTATGTGCATGGTGTGTGTGTGTGTGTGTGTGTGTTCCATTTCATTTCGTCTATGTTTGCCACTGGCTGAAATTATGACAATATATATATATATATATATATATATATATATATATATATATTTAAAAAATATAAACGAACTCAGAGAGACAGCTACATATTTACACATGCGTTTTCATATTTCAAGATTATACAATTATGTCGAGAGTGCCATCTGAGAGATTTATAAATATGTATCTATTAATCAACCCAGATCTGTCCAAATTGTATCTCCACATGGCTCAATCACGGGAAATCAATTAAGAAGAAAATCTGCAAACTGAAATTTACAAAAACCTCTCACCACGCAAGACAATGACAAAATTCTGAAGCAATTTATACGAACAATGCCCCAGTTATATGCATTTAATGTAACCCTAAGAAGAAGGCCAAAGTTCACAGAAAGAAAAAAAACCTAAAATGTGATCTCTGGGGACAGGACAGAGGAAAATTGTTATGCAATGAAGGACAAGGTTTTTAAATGATTAAATCACCAACTGAGAAAAAGATGGAAATGATTGAAAATGCTAATTATGGCCACTGAAAATAAATTAAATGCTCTGATAAAACTGACAGAGCAGTAAAAGAGAAGAACGGAGTTATCTTTTCTTTTATCATTTGTTTCAGTTATTGGACTGTGGTCATGCTGGAGCACTTGTTTGAAGGGTCTAGTTGGGCAAATTAACCCCAATATTTATTTATTTATTTTTAAAGTCTGGTACTTATTCTGTTGATCGCTTTTGCTGAACTGCTAAGTTACAGGTTGCCGAACAGCAGTGAGGACACACACACACAAATACATGTACACACACACACTCAAACACACACAAACACACACTTACACACACACACACATGCACAAACACACATGACAGGCTTCTTTCAGTTTTTGTCTCCCATATCCATCTACCAGTTTCTGGTCAGTCCAGTTCCCTAGTGGCAGTCACAGGCTCAGGGTACTGTGCTGTTGGACTGAAATCCCTATTTTAAAAATAGTCACACAACGTCAAACATTGAAAAGGGGACAGGCCCCTGATCAAGTCCTGTGTAGATAACAGCATTAAACAAGTTCACTGAAATTTGTGCGAAAATGCACCAAGTGTGTTAAATAGCTATACTTGCATCTTTTAAGATTTTCTTTGAGATTCTAACAAACCAAAACTAATGATTAATGGAAACATGGATCACCGAACGCTGTACTTCTTGGAAATGGAGAAGCCCTGGTTAATGCAATAACAAGGGCAATGTAATTGATGTTTCAAGTTCAAACCTGCATTATAGAGATTAAAGGGAGACCAAGTCTAGTGATGCATGCACAGCTAATTTTCTTGCCTATAAGAAAAAGGTCTTATTAGCTGATTATTGCAGATGATAAATGATTCACTCATATATATGTATATGTGTGTATATATATATATATATATATATATATATATATATATATATATATATATATATATGTATGTGTATATATATATATATATATATATATATATATATTCTTTTATTCTTTTATTCTTTTATTCTGTTATTTCTTCCCTTGTTGCAGTCATTTGACTGCTTTTGATTGGAGCACAGCCTTTAGTCGAACAAATCGACCCCAGGACTTATTCTTTGTAAGCCTAGTAGTTATTCTATCGGTCTGTTTTACTGAACTGTTAAGTTACGGGGACGCAAACACAGACAGACACACACAAACATACAAATATATATATATATATATATTTGTAGACAGAAACTGAAAGAAGCTCATCATATATATATATATATATATATATATATATATATATATATATATATATATATATATATATATATATATATATATATATGACGAGCTTCTTTCAGTTTCTGTCTATCAAATCCACTCACAAGGCTTTGGTTGGCCTAAGGCTATAGTAGAAGAGATTTGCCCAAGGTGCCATGCAGTGGGACTGACCCAGAACCATGTGGTTGGGAAGCAAGCTACTTACCTCACAGCCACTCCTGCACCTGTATATATATAAGCAAGTGGACAAGTGGTTAGGCAGTTGTACTCATGGCTGCTAGTTCATGGGTTTGATTCCCAGATCAGGCAGCTTGTTGTGTTCTTGAGCAAAACACTTCATTTCATGTTTGCCGATCCTCCTTTCGATAAGGGGATAATGTTTGCCTGCTTGCCTAGCCAGAAAGATGGCATTGTTTGAAGGTGGAAAATGATGCAAAGTGCACTGTGACCAGCAATGTGTAACAGCATCTGATAATCTAGTTGGTCAGGTGATTTATATGTGTGTGTGCGTATATATTGTATTATATATACATATACATACATATAATATATATATATACCCTAACAGTTGAGGGAACCCGTGGAAGAGGTAAGCCCAGGAAGACCTGGGCTGAGGTGATGAGGCAAGACCTTCGTACATTGGGCCTCACCGAGGCGATGACTACTGACCGAGACCTTTGGAAATGTGCTGTGCGTGAGAAGACCCGGCAAGCCAAGTAAGATCGTTGCCAGTGCCCCTGGACTGGTTCTTGTGCGGGTGGCACATGAGATGCACCATTTTGGGCGTGGCCGTTGCCAGTACCGCCTGACTGGCTCCCGTAGGATTTTTGAGCGAGATCGTTGCCAGTGCCCCTGGACTGGCTTGTGCGGGTGGCACATAAAAGACACCATTTCGAGCGTGGCCGTTTTCGTGTGGGTGACACGTAAAAGCACCCACTACACTCTCTGAGTGGTTGGCGTTAGGAAGGGCATCCAGCTGTAGAAACTCTGCCAAATTAGACTGGAGCCTGGTGTTGCCATCCGGTTTCACCAGTCCTCAGTCAAATCGTCCAACCCATGCTAGCATGG
>NC_142943.1:54911864-54914364 GCF_046866305.1 Octopus bimaculoides
ATATAATACATATTATACATATCATGTATTATATAGGTATTATATATTATGTATATAATATACAATAGGCGCAGGAGTGGCTGTGTGGTAAGAAGCTTGCTGCCCAACCACATGGTTCTGGGTTCAGTCCCACTGTGTGGAACCTTGGGCAAGTGTCTTCTACACTAGCCTCGGGTTGACCAAAACCTTGTGAGTGGATTTGGTAGATGGAAACTGACAGAAGTCCATCGTATATATATATATATATATATATATATATGTATGTATGTATGTATGTATCTAAGTATGTATGTATATATATATTTGTGTGTCTGTGTTTGTCCCCTACCATCGCTTGACAACCTATGTTGGTGTGTTTACATCCCCATAACCTAGTGGTTCAGCACAAGAGACTGATAGAATAAGTACTAAGCTTATAAAATATAAGTCCTGGGGTTGATTTGTTCGACTAATGATGATACTCCAACGTGGCTGCAGTCAAATGACTAAAACGAGCAAAAGAGTACATAACTATCATATATATATGTAAATGCATATATATTTATATAAATACAGGGTGACCCAAAAGTAGGTTTTCAGTTATCACATAGGCACTTAAAATTTTTTTTGCAAACATTTTATTACATTCAAATTTCTGTCTTACAATTAACTAAATTAGCATAGAATAAAGGTTTCCTATTTTTTTTATAATTAAGATCTAAACTTTTAATATAGGAATGCAAAAGAGATAGTTGAATAACCATAAACCTACTTTTGAGCCAACCTGTATGTGTGTGTGTGTGTGTGTATATATATACATATATATATATATATATATATATATATATATATATATATATATATACATATATATATAAAAAGAATAAGATAAAGAGACCAATGGGATAAGTAAAATTATAATATAAAATAATATAATATAAAAATATAATTTTACTTATGCCATTGGTCTCTTGATTTCATTCTTTTTATATATACACACACACTAATACACGACCCATGTTATATTCCCCATTCATGTTACAACCACATCTGGGGCTAAACTAGTCGGTATACACCACTTACTTGGTATTACTTGTATCTTTAGGGTTTGATTGACTCCATTACCATTCATAACCTTTATATATACATACATACATACATATATATATATATATATATATATATATATATATATATATATATATTATATAAGGGCATTACTATACAATAATGCCTCACGCTATGAGGGACTCTAAGATCAGACTACCACAAAAAACACATTTTTATGGTAGTCTGACCTTAGAGTCTCTCATAGCGTGAGGCCTTATTGCATAGTAATACGCTTATATAAATATAAATATATATTTCGGGAATAAATGATGGATTTTTTCCCTTATGAGGTTTTTTTCACGCTAGCTACTTGATAAATTCTTGTAAAAGAATTCATCCTATTATTGAATTTTTATATATATATATATATATATATATACAAGAATAAGGGCAGAGAATCGTCAATTAATAATAGAATTAATAATTAACAATTTTGCCAAGTAGTTCAGTATGAAAAAAAAACCTTTATCGGTAAAATTATTTATCATCATAAATATACAGGGATTAGCAATTGAGTTGCTTCTCCAACATACTGAAAATTTAGAAATAGCAGTCAAAGAACTACTGATTCCAAACTACAAATTTTTCTCTAAAGCGGATGGCGATATTTATGGCACACATAGAACAAAAAACCGGAGGGAAAAGCGTAAACAAACCAAGCCTTTAGTTAATTGGATACGAATCGTTTCATGGTTAAGTGAATGGAAATTTCACTATTCCAATCTTCAGCCCAAATATTCTGATAAATTTGAAAGTGTCTCTAAAAAAATTCACGGTAATTTTTGGCCATGCGACACCAAAAATCAACGATAAGAAAGGCACTTACGAATTCATCGGCTAGCGAGTTCAGGCACCTCACCCCAAAGAAATCTATTCCATGTGCGTCACAAAGGTTTTTTTCATACTGAACTACTTGGCAAAATTGTTAATTATTAATTCTATTATTAATTGACGATTCTCTGCCCTTATTCTTGTATATTTTATATTTGATATCTCTAAGTTAGATGGCTAAACCGTAAAATCCCTCCACACGGGACTTCTTTTCATACGGGACTATTTGTGACGCACATGGAATAGATTTCTTTGGGGTGAGGTGCCTGAACTCGCTAGCCGATGAATTCGTAAGTGCCTTTCTTATCGTTGATTTTTGGTGTCGCATGGCCAAAAATTACCGTGAATTTTTTTAGAGACACTTTCAAATTTATCAGAATATTTGGGCTGAAGATTGGAATAGTGAAATTTCCATTCACTTAACCATGAAACGATTCGTATCCAATTAACTAAAGGCTTGGTTTGTTTACGCTTTTCCCTCCGGTTTTTTTGTTCTATGTGTGCCATAAATATCGCCATCCGCTTTAGAGAAAAATTTGTAGTTTGATATCAGTAGTTCTTTGACTGCTATTTCTAAATT
>NC_142943.1:54924364-54951864 GCF_046866305.1 Octopus bimaculoides
ATAATAACACCATTATCCATGCCCTGAAAAAAAAAACATGTAAAAAAAATCGACAAAAATGAAGTAGATTTAGCTGCTTTTTCTAGCAGGTCAAGTTATTACATAAAGGGATTCATTGTTGACTCCTATTGCAGTTGTTTAACCCCTGGTCAATCCTGGCTGAGGAGACCTATGATAAAAGACGTTCAATCCATGACTGACCAGTCCTGAAAAAAAGAACCTGCATGATTTGGGGAAGATTTAGCTGCTCTTTCTAGGAGATAAAAGAAGTCGTATAAAATGTTCTTTCATTGAGTTCAAAATTGCTGTTGTTGTTATAGGTGTTATTTAACCCTTGGTTGGTCCTGATCGAGTTGACAGACTTATGATCAAAAGTAGTCTTGCCATGACCAGCCTAACTTTTTACGTTTGGTAGTAGGGAACATTACATTATTCAAATCCAAATGTGTTCTTAAGAAGAAAAAAACGAAAATACAAAAAAAATACAAAAAGAAACAATATACAAAAATAATACAAAAAATGAAAAAAAAAACAAATAAAAAAATTACAAAAAGAAACAATATATGAAAATAAAAATACAAAAAATGGAAATACAAAAAATACAAAAAGAAACAATAGGCAAAAAGAAGACTACAGAAGAAAAATGAAAAATGGAAATACAAAAATTACGAAAATACCAGGAAAAAACCCCAAATGATGTTAAAGGTAGATTTGAGGGAGATTTGGCTACTATTTTCAGCATGTTGAACAAACACACATACACACAAATAAAAAACATTCTCTCGTTAACTCTTGATGCTTCAAAGTGCTTGTAGTAGTAGTAGTAGTAGTAGTAGTAGTAGTAGTAGTGGTGGTGGTGGTAATGTTGCTATGTATAGTGGAAGTTATGACGGTGGTGGTGGTGGTGTTGAGGATAGTAAGGACAGAGTGCAGGGTGTAGAGATGGGTGGCTTATATAGGAAGTCCTGTTCAGTCCATCTTCCACATTGAGCAGATTTTTATTTATTTATTTGGTTGTTTTTTTTTGTTAGTGCTAATTTTTTTTGATTCTTCTTGAGGTATTTTTTCTCCCTTTCACACACACACACACACACACACACACACTCTCTCTCTCTCTCTCTCTCTTTCTCTTGCTTTCTCTTGCTTTTTTTCTTCTCTATCCATACCTAGGTGTTACTTCACCTCTCTACATATGCACAATAGGTGTTTGGTGATGGTCATTGTGGTGGTGGTGGTGGTGTTGGTGGTGTTGGTGGTAGTGGTGATCTTGTTGATGACGATGGTGGTAGTGATGGTGATGATGGTCTTATTGTTGTTTGATGATGGTGATGGTGATGGTGGTGGTGTTAGAGATGGTCCTGATAATCATAATGGTGGTGGTGGTCTTGTTGGTGATGATAGTGTTGGTGGTGGTAGTGGTGGTGGTAGTAGTCGTGGTGATGGTTGGGGATGGAACGGTTGATGCTGGTGGTGGTGGTGGTGGTAATGATGATGATGGTAGTGCTGATTTGTAAAGATGATGATGATGATGATTGTGGTGATGAAGAGATAGGTGTGGGAATGACAATGCTAAAGGTTAGGAGGTGGTGGCAGTGGCGGCAGTGGTGGTGGTGTTTGGTAGGCCAAGGGTATTGGAACGAAACCTCATGTTTTTGGTGATCTTGGCTCTCTTCTCGATGTGGCTGGTGTTGGAAAGATTGGCAGAGCATGTGGAATCACTGTGCATCTGTACACATGGACGTGTTAAGCAACACACCTCTGCCTAGCATGAAACTCGTTATGGCATTTGTGCCAAAATCTCAACTGACCACTGTGTATAGATATATATGTGTGTGTATGTATCTGTTTGAGCATGTATGTATATATGTGTAGGGGAAGGGTTGCATATATATATATATATATATATATATATATGTATATATATATTTGTATATAATATACACATATATAGATATATATACACACACACACACACACACACACACATATATATATATATATATAGATACATATATGTGTATATATATATATATATATATATATATATATATATATATATATATATATATATTCTGCCACCTGACTTCTAGCATTGCCTGCAATCCTAATGGCTGCATTTGTGATGGTTGCAGAGGTGGTTGGGACTCCTTTCCTCCAGCATCAATAAAAATTGAGAAAAAAAAACGCCACGTTTAGCTCAATAATATAATGACATTTTAAGTTATAGCTCAGAGAGACATTTGAAATTAAAATGATTTCATTCTTCGAAATAATATATCCATTATATATTTCTGAGGAACACAACTGTGTTCTTTGCAGTCAGGGATATTCATAATACTGGTTTCAGGTTTTAGCACAAGGCTAGCAGTTTTTAACAGAGAGGGTAAATGGATAGCCATGATCCCCCAGTTCTCGACTTGTACTTGTTTTATTGACCCTGAAATGGTGGAAGGTAAAGTCAATTGCAGCAGAATTTGAACTCAGAACGTAAAGGTGGGTGAAGATGAAATGTTTCTAAGCATTTTGGCCAGGGTGTTAATGATTCTGTCAGCTGACTGCCTTAGAAATTTATAATGTTATATTCCTAAATAATGCCTTACGCACACTTCATCATCATTATCATCAACTCCTAGTTGGGCAGTCCTCAGTCAAATCGTCCAACCCATGCTAGCATGGAAAGCTTACGTTAAACAATGAAGATGATGATCATGATGATATACATATATATATAGGTATATATAGATGTGTATATATATATATATATATATATATATATATATATATATATGCATCTTAATGTTCTTTCCAAATATCTTTTGGAAGATCTGTATTCATATAATATATCTTTATCCAATTACTCTAAGCATTCTATAAAGTGATTTTCACAGAAGTAAATGTTCTTGTTTTAATTACTATAATAGCTAAATTCTGTAAATTAATTTTAATTACCATATTTTATGAAAGATTCAATGACTTGTGCACTTTTGTAAAGTCTTATGCAAAACCAAAATGAGTGTGTTTATGTTTTAAATGTTCCCGCTGCTTCTGTACATCTCTGAATTCCAAAGTACCTTGTTACTTATGTCATAGAAAGTCAAACCAAAGGAAGAATTCATTGTCCCTATTTGAATTCTTCATGAACATGTCAACAGATATGTGATATTTTTTATTATATGTACATAATATATGTATTATAAATATATATATTTTCCTATTTTAAACACACAAACCTTCAGGGTTTTGGTCTTTGTTATTCCTGTTTATCTTTTAATAAATTATGTTCCCAAACCCATAACCCAAAACTCACCCAAAGTCACACACACACAGGGGAACAGGCACGCAAGCACATGCATTAATGTATGCTCGTACACAGTCGCACATGCATAAATTTTGGCACATATATATACATATACGTGTGTGTGTGTGTGTGTGTGTGTGTGTATGCAAATCTACATATAAACATGCATACATATATATATATATAAAGAGAGAGAGAGAGAGAGAGAGAGAGAGAGAGAAATAGATACATTTCTTTTATTAGCCACACAGGGCTCAACGAAGATGGGACAAATACAATGTAGAGCTTTTCTTTTTGGGAGGGGGAAGGAAGGAAAAAAAAAAAAAAAAAAAAAAAAAAAAAATTGGTGGTGTCGATCAAAAGGGATCGTAGGAAGGGAAAAAGGGGGAAGTTCGATCAAAAGGGATCGAAAAAAAAAGAAAAGGAAAGGCCGATCAATAGGGATCGTGTATCACACAGTAATGTTCTCGTGTAAAAAGAGGGGAGGACAGTTTAGGTTTAGCCGTGGAAGGAAAAGCCCACGGAAAAGACCACGGTAACCTTGGTCAATATTCTCATTGAAGAAACTATAACAGTAAGTGACTCTCTTTTGCCTTTTTTTTTTTTTTTTTTTTTTCTTGTTCATAGGGTTATGCTCAAGATGGCTCCGTCGTTCACACGTGCCATCCTTGCTACATTCACCCATCTTTTTTTGAAGCATTCACTAGACAAGACTTCCCTTTCTACTCTCAACTTCCTCTTCAGGTGATACTTGAAGAAGTTGATGAGAGATTGCCCAGAGAGGAAAGTCTTTGTCTCTAGACCTTTCAGACGCGTCCACCATACACATTCTTTCGCCATAGCCACAAGTACGATAGATAGATAGATAGATAGATAGATAGATAGATAGATAGATAGATAGATAGATAGATAGATAGATAGATAGATAGATAGATGGATGGAGGGATGGAGGGATGCATGGGCAGACAGATAAGTAGATAAATAGATAAATAGATTGATAGATGCACAAATAGATATACAGGAAAAAAAAAAAAAAAAAAAATATATATATATATATATATATATATATATATAGATAGATAGATAGATAAATAGATAGATAGATAAACATATAGACAGATAAATAGATAGATACATACATACATACATACATACATACATAAATTGATAAATATGCATATACATATATATTTATATACAGACATATATATCCACACAGGTTAATTAATATGTATCTATGTGTGTATGTGGTGTGGGTGTAGTAGTTTGATATTCATACAAAATGCCCAAGTCACCACTTCTCCCTCATTTTTCTATTTCAACCTCTCTTTCATCCACCTACCCACACTGTTTTCCTTATCCTACTCTCTCTCTCCCTCTCTCTTCCCCTCTCCCTTTCCTCCTCTCTTACTCCTTCTTTCTAAGTCACCCACACTCACTCATTCTCACATCTCCCCCTCTCTCTCCCCCTCTCCCCCTCTCCCCCTCTCTCCCCCCTCTCTCCCCCTCTCTCTCCCCAACTCTCTCCTCCTCTCTCTCCCCAACTCTCTCCCCCTCTCTCTCCCCAACTCTCTCCCCCTCTCTCTCCCCAACTCTCTCCCCCTCTCTCTCCTTTGCACCTGGCCTCATGGCTTATATTATTAATGAGAAGATTTTTATAATTTTCCTATTTCTGAAATATATTATTAATGGCAGTTTAACTAACATTAATATTTGTTAAGTTAGCATTAATAATATATTAGAAAAAGGAAAGAAAAAAATTTTAAATATCTCATTAATAACAATAAACCTTAAATCTGTCATCCTAGGAAATAAACTTCAAATGACCAATTTAATATACAACTATAATTGTAAACATTGAAAATTGTCAACTTGATAAAAACTGAAGTTTTGTATCTGGCAAACAAGTACAAACTATACCTTTGGCTAATAATGCACCTGCAACATGCAGCTAGTGCAACATATATTATATTATCAAACAGCAGAAAATAGACGTGAACATATGCATCTTTTACATACATACATATATATATACACACACACACACACACACAAGTATACTTCTACATATATACAAACACATACACACACATGCACACATGTACACATAGAGATATATATATATGTATGTGTATGTATATATATATAGGTATATATATATATATATTTGTGTGTGTGTGTGTGTGTGTGTATGTGTGTGTGAAATACAGAACATAAGAAAAAACATGGAAATTGATATTTAAAAAATGTAAAACAAAGAACAGTAGGTGGCAACTAGAGAAAGAATTTACTGTGGAATATTTCATTAATGTTTTATGGAGATGTGTATGCATAAATATATATATATATTTATGCTCACGCACATATATGTAAGCATGTATGTATGCATGTGTATATATACATACATATATATATATATATATATATATATATATATATATATATATATATATGAGTGTGTGTATGTATATATATATATATATATGTATGTATGTATGTATAGATAGATAGATAGATCCGTATGTAGGTAGGTAGAAAAATAGATATAGATATATAGATATGCACATAGTAAGTGTCCAATGGGTGCCAGTCATTGAATTTGGTTCAATTTCAATTTCACTTGCCTCAACAGATTTTCGCAAGCAGGGTTTTGTGTCCAAAGAAGGAAAGGTACACATAAGTGGGCTGGCTACACCTCTGGTAAAGGCCATGGATTATGGTAACTCCATATAAGGAAACTTTTTCAGTTTCCTGAGATGGCTTACATTAAAACATAGTTTTCTTTCATTGTTTTTGTGAATTCTTAATTCCTGCTTAATAATGGTTTCAGATTCGATCTATCTTACTAGCAGCTCTCTGTTACACACCCATGCTGTTTGGTATTCACTGCAGTATTATTATTATTATTATTAATAATAATAATAATAATAATAATAATAATAATAATAATAATAATAAAAGCCGGAGATGCATGAATTCGATCTCTGAAGTTTATATTGCCAGTTATTGAAAAGTTGAAGTAATGAAAGAGTTTGACAATATATGAAGAAGAATATTCACAAACTTTCTGAGATATTGCTTAATCGTTAGTGCATAAAGATTTGATTGGTCATGAAAGAAAATCCTTTGAAAAGTTGTCTCACATTCATTTATTCATCTGTGCTGGCATTTTTATCTATTCAACTGCAAAAACAAGTGATATTTTAATGTCTTCAATATCATATGTTTAAAACACACACATGCAAAGCTACTTTTAGATAAGATTTTTAGGGATAATGAATAAATTAGCAGTCTCTTTTTATTATTCAAATATATTCCATTGTATGGCAAATCCATTGTATTTGAAATAAACTATTTAAGTTAGTTGCTAGCTTAGAGTTTTTCAATAAATAGCAAAGGAAATGTTTATAAGAATTCCTTATGTAATGGAATGTTGTACTGAAACTGTTAATGTAAGAGGAAGCATGTCTTCTAACAGACCAATTGCTGATATTTTCATGTTATACTCCAAATATATATAATCAGTAAAGTTGTAAAGTGCATTTCTGAAAGTATATTTATGATGTTATTATCTGTTTTTGAAGGGATTTTCTGTAATTCTTTAAATATCTTTTTGCTTTGCTATTGCTTATTTTGATAAACTAATGAGCTGAGAGGACAGATATTAAAGTTGTTGAAATTACAGAAAGAACAGTTTTGTTCACTCATAGTGGAAACGTTTTATGTATGTTTATATTGTTCTTAAAAGCAGTGAAGCTTCTGATGCAATAGTATGGTTAACAGTGAAATACTCATTTACTGTGACCAATGGCTAGTTTTAGCAATCAGTTATTATTATTTTTTTTTTGTTTTTTGTTGTTCTTTTTTCTAATTAGACATAAGGGAGGCCTGAATCATACAAAGAAAGCATAACATCTTGAAAATAAACACAGGGAAACAAATCTCAGGAATGGGTTGCTCAAGGCCCGATCTTAATCCAATAGAATATTTATAGGAACATTATGATGTATGGTGGCACACAAGACTTTCGAAAATTACATCAATTACAGAGCTGAAAGAAGCATGGAGAGGAAAGGAGATAAGCATAAATTAGTCTAACACTGAACCATAGATCAGTATGACATTGATAATTTATTCAAATCTATGTGTAACTGGATGAAAGTTATGATATTATCTAAAGGAAGGCTTACAAATAATTGAGATAAACTTTCATTCATTTAGCATAATTTTTCATGGAGTTATAAGTTAAATTGTCATTGCATTTTATTACCCTGGCTATAAATTTATAGTTGGCTAATATATAAGACTTAGGAAAATCCCAGAAATTTTGAACGAACATTTAATCTACAGGAAGGATTATGTCATAGTATTTCGTTTCTTATGATTGCTTATATGAATGTTTGGGTTGTTCTGCATATAATATGATTTATATCTGAGACCACTTTTTTAATGCTCCATTGTAATAATGTACAGCTCAGTTAAGGAATTTCTCATCAGAGGATAAGCTGGATATGTGCTTACTAATGTTATTAACAAAGTTTTTAAGGATTATTGGAGGATAGATGGAGTTTATATTAATGTACTGCAATCTTTGCAATCTTACCTTAGGATTACTATAAAGGCAGTATATCATCATCATCGTTTAACGTCCGCTTTCCATGCTAGCATGGGTTGGACGATTTGACTGAGGACTGGTGAAACCGGATGGCAACACCAGGCTCCAGTCTGATTTGGCAGAGTTTCTACAGCTGGATGCCCTTCCTAACGCCAACCACTCAGAGAGTGTAGTGGGTGCTTTTACGTGTCACCTGCACGAAAACGGCCACGCTCGAAATGGTGTCTTTTATGTGCCACCCGCACAAGCCAGTCCAGGGGCACTGGCAACGATCTCGCTCGAAAATCCTACAGGAGCCAGTCAGGCGGTACTGGCAACGGCCACGCTCAAAATGGTGCATCTCATGTGCCACCCGCACAAGAACCAGTCCAGGGGCACTGGCAACGATCTTACTTGGCTTGCCGGGTCTTCTCACGCACAGCCCATTTCCAAAGGTCTCGGTCCGTAGTCATCGCCTCGGTGAGGCCCAATGTACGAAGGTCTTGCCTCACCACCTCAGCCCAGGTCTTCCTGGGCCTACCTCTTCCACGGGTTCCCTCAACTGTTAGGGTGTGGCACTTTTTCACGCAGCTATCCTCCTCCATTCTCACCACATGTCCATACCAGCGCAATCGTCTCTCTTGCACGCCACAACTGATGCTTCTAATGTTCAGCTTACTATTATCTAAATCTAGAATTATAGCTAAGAAATTAACTATACTTAAAGTTGTGTCTACTATGATCATTAAGTCTTTCTCTTCTTTCTCTTTGATATGGTGACATATTAAAAATGTATATATTTTATCATTGGCATTTTTTTCTGAGTAAATATTAGCTATTTTTGTGTCTATAATTTATCAGACAGTATCTATTTCTTGTTTTCCATATATATATATATATATATATATATGTGTGTGTATAATAAGATTTATTTGTTATGCTCTGGAAGATGAATCTTAGAATAGAGCTATTTTCTAAGTCTCACTTTAATTTATAGGTTTCCGTTGACTCTATAGGATGAGTTATCATTCACATATCTAGCGTTTATCACATGTTTTATCTTTCTACCATTTTATTCTCTATTGTAGCAAAGTAGAACATCCTGCACATAAGCCCTAAGAGAGAAGACATAATTAATCCATCTCTCTTCATATGTCTTGTAGATATCAGGAGGTCGCTTTGTTGTACAGTGTACAAAGAATTTCTTAACTAAGGTATCCGATTTCATAGACGCATTTATTCTTGGGTGTTTTATACAATAATTAATGTGATATCTATTGTTTCTGATTCTGGAACTTTGGTTATAGACTTAATTTCAGAACCTTAGTAACAGACTTGAGAAGAGAATATTGCCTATTTCGTGATAGTTTCTTCTGAGTCTTTAGAAATTCTTCGGAAGACTTTATATTATGTCCAAGTAGATATTGTTTAACACTTATCTAATTGTTATGTGTTGGTGTACTTATTTGAATTACTAAGGGTCAGAGAGGTTGCTTTGTGTATTTTTACTCTGCTGTAGATATGTGATTTCCTAATCAGTTCTATGGGAAAGGATGCCCTTATTTGTTCATTTATGGTTGTAATAATTCCTCAGTTGGATAGCATTTAGATTCTCCTTCATAAACGAAATGCCAGATAAAGAAACCCACCGAATAAAAGAAAAAACTAATCTGCAACAGCAGACATTCCAACAGACTAAAAGAATGAGCCATAAAACAATAGAAGTCGAAATACAATGAAACAAATAAATATACCAGACACCAAAACTATTAAAAGTACACAAGTCACTCATAAAATGTGTTACGTGGATTTAATTCATACAAACTAAGGACTACGTGAACATATCAAGAATCGTACGAAACGTAACACAAAATTACATTACGTGAAACCATAAATATACTATAAAAACACTGAAATTAATTACTTTCTTATTAATAATAAACCGTAAGCTTGTAAAGCAGAGAACAAGCGACTAATGACCATTGTGGTTTATAAATATATTCGGTTGCCAACGTCAAAGTGTAAGCTCTAAGAATCCAGTAGTTATATTGGCTATACAAGTGTGACACTCACCCTCCGGCTCATTGTGCACTTACAACAAGGAGCAATTGCAATACACTGCGCAAACCAAACAAACAAAACTAGATAAGAAAACATTAGGTAATACATATATACTCTTCAGAATTCCAGACAAAAAAAAAAACAAGAATGACAATTAATGATGGGAAAGGATACTCAAAGCATGGAACAATGTTAAAATAAATAGATAACAAACACTTGTCTCAAATATGAATAAATACCTGACAAACGCCATATAAATCTAATTGAAGAAAATTCAAATATCTATGCGGATCCCATTGAACTTGCCTGCTAGACAAGAAGTAGCGACACACGCCAACATCACTCCATCTGGAAGATGAGCCTGTGGAGGTTTAGAAATATTGATAATAGATTTAAGAATTTTAATGTTTGAAATGAACTGCAAGGCACCAATGCAAAATGTATGAAAAAAGAAGAAATCTTTACATAAAAGCATAAAAACAAGGGCTTAGCTGCGTTTTCAAATATTCAGTACAACACCATATACATATATATATAGAGAGAGTTAGATATGTGCAGGCATGGCTATGTGGTAAGAGGCTTGCTTCCAAACTACACTGTCCCAGGTTCAGTCCCACTACAAAGCACCTTGGGCAAGTGCTTTCTACTATAGCCTCGGGATGACCAAAGCCTTGCGAGTGCATTTGATAGATGGAAACTGAAAAAAGCCTATCGATATATATATATATATACATGTATGTATGCATATATTTATGTGTGTGTCTTTGTGACTATGTTTGTCCTCCCACCATCGCTTGACAACCAATGCTGGTGTGCTTATGTTCCCGTAACTTAGCAGGTCAGCAAAAAAAAAAAAAAAAAAAAAAAACTAGAGTAAGTATTAAGATTGCAAGGAATAAGTTCTGGAATCAAATGATTGCAACAAGTAACTCAGATAGCATTCTTTAACATTCCTGGTGCCTTCAGGCAATCCTTAGTCTATCGTTCTGGTTTTAGCTTCTTATGCCATGTGGGCACAGCCTGAGGATTGCGTGAAAGCACCAGACATATCAAAAAATGCCATCTGAGCTATTTTCAGATTTTATAGATTATGTCCCATATTATTGGAAGGTGTTCAGAAACTTTAACCTTGAACTTCCTGACAAATTTGGCTAGGATGTTGAGTTTTCCATTACTCTTTTCTGAGCGAGTGACGATGGTCATAATAATGTTTTTTAAAAGTGATTGCAGTACATACAGTGCAATTTCTTTCAACACTGTTCACAGTACAGAGGGGACACTCTACATCAATCTGAAGGGAAAATGGGATCCTCTGTGTGGACACGTGGAAGAATTTCAACAGTTGAAAATTGGCTGTTAGGGTGGAGGGATATGTGAGTGTGTGATCTGAAAAAAATATATTGCACAGGCAAGAATCTTTAGTATCAATGTTATGAGTGTTGAAAATTTTATACTATTTATGTGTAGGTAGGAAAAGTCTTACCAGTGCAAGAAATTTTTTTATTCATGTTAACAATCAGATTATATGCTAGATTGTATCAGATTATCTCTCTCATACAAATTCTATTCTGATATAAAAATAGACTGGAGCTGGAGCGTTCTCTCTGTAAATTAGGTCTACGCTGAAGTCGCTTCTAGTTAATGCATCGTTATATAAGATGTGTTCTTATATAATGATAGGAACTCATCATTATATGAGGAGTAGACTTATAAAGACGTCCTCATCCTAAGCTACATCAGAAACTCTCCTACTCATTCCAATCTGAAGGTCATGGGTGGATGGAACTTTTGTTTGCAAATAGCCACAGGCGTTGCTGTGTGATAAGAAGCTAGCTTCCGAACCACATGTTTCCATGTTCAGTCCCACAACATAGCACTTTGATCAAATGTCTTCTCCTATAGCCTCGGGGTGGTCAAAGCATTCTGATTGGATATGGTAGACAGAATCTGAAAGAAGCCCATCATATATGTGTGTGTGTGTGTGTGCACATGCATGCGGGTGTGTGTGCATGTATTTTTATGTCAGGTACAAACCGTGGTGATTTGTCACGTCCTTGTAACTCAATGTTTCGGCAAAAGAAACCGACAGAATAAGTATCCGGCTTTAAAAAAAAAAAATAAATAAATACTGGGGTCAGTGTGCTTAACTAAAAATTCTTCAATGTGATGCCTCAGCATGGCCTCAGTCTAGTGACTGAAACAAGCAAAAGAATATTCCGTAGTCTCATTTGGCTTTCAGTAGGGGATTGTAAATATGCATATTTAAATCTAGTGTCATATCTAAAAAGTCCAAGGACTTTCAATAGGGATGATGGGTAAGCATATATATCTAGTCTTTAATATCTCCAATGTTTAAGGCCATTTGATCAATCCATGGCCATCAAATCTAATGTGCATTGCAGAATATTCACTTTTGAAGATCATACTTATGGAAGGGTAGATTCCCTTATGTCATACCTTTCCAGCCATCTCTTCTTTTGACCTGTCTGTCAGGTATTCGTCTACATAAACATATTGACCAATGAGAATTGATCAAGCTAGGACATAGTGGACACAGCTTAATGCACCACATATTGTCTGACCGATCACGTGTATACCTTACATTTGTGCATTTCTGAATAGCAACAGTGCATCAATAACCAACTGATTCACATAATATCCTCCCCACCTTTTATGACCTAAACAAATGTGAATGTACGAACCTCAAATATATCACACGAGGAAAATATAGAATATTTACCAGAAGTTACCTCGCAGGACATCTAAGTGTTTCACAAGCTATTCATCCATTCTTCAGCTGCTATTGAACTAAAAAAGAAAAAAAAACATTTAATCATTCAGCTACACAACATATTGTAGCCATTGACATCGTGAGAAGTCTGTATATAATTCGGCCAGGAATGGACCAGAAAAAAAATACAACAAAAAAAAACAAAAAACAAAAAAAACGAGGGGTCGATTTATATATTATCGAGAAATAATAACTGCCTTAAGAATCTAGTGAAAAATATCCGCAGAGTGCTATGCTAGGGCATATAATTTCGGATGCTTAAATATACACAGAAGAAACTGCATTGTAGGTGGATAATGCACGTGAAACTCTGGTATACAATCTTAGTTCGTCTAACTGAGATATGAGATATTTAATCCCTGAGAGTGCACGGCAATGCAAACCAATGCCTATATATATATGTGTGTATATGTGTATACATGCAGGCATAATTATGTATGAGTGTATATACTGTGTGTGTATGTGAATGCAATGTTTTGAAAAAAAAAGCGGATTGCAAAAGGAAACCAGCATCATCTGCTGACAGTGGACGTAACGCATTATCTTGGTATGTGTGTACTGTGTTTCCTAGGGAACGACTGTCGATTGCCGGTGACAAGGAAGAAGAAAGATGAAGGTGTGTGTGTGTTGGGGGGAATATGGGTGTGATGGATTGGCAGCGATTGTTATAGGGGAGGATAAGCCGTGAAAGAGCGAGAATATATATATATATATATTTATGTATAAATAAATATATATATATATATATATATACGTATGTATGTATGTATAAGGAAATTAAGAAGCAGGCGAAGAAGAATGTTGATAGTGAAAAAGGAAAAGTGGGTGGAGGAGGAGGAGGAGGGGACAGGTAAAGATGAGAGTGGTGGAGGTGGTGGTGGTGGTGGTGGCGATGGACGGCAGCAGTAGTAAAGTAAATGAAGCGAAAGTAAGAAAAAGAAAGGGGTAATAATGATGATGATGATGATGATGATGACGAGGAGGAGGAGGAGGAGGAGGAGGAAGTTGAAGAGGAAGAGGTAAAGAAAGAGTGGAATTAAATGAAGAACATGTTAACAAAAGAAGAAATGATAGAACAAATAAAGGGAGAAAAAGCTGATGTTAAGAGAAAAGAGATGTGGTAGTGGTGGTGGTGGTGGTGGTGATGTTGGCGCTGGTGGTGGTGATGTTGGTGGTGGTGGTGGTGGTGGCGGTGGTGATGATGTTGGTGGTGGTGGTGGTAGTGGTGGTGATGGTGGAGGTGTTGTTGTGGTGGTGGTGGTGGTGGTAGTGGCAGTAGAGGGGATGGTGGTGGTGGTGGTGGTGGTAGTGGCAGTAGAGGGGATGGTGGTGGTGGTGGTGGTAGTGATGGTGGTGATGGCAGTGGTGGTAATGTTGATGGTGGTAGTAGTGTTGTTGGTGGTGGTGGTAATAATTCCCCCCGCCCCCCGCCCTCCCCCCGCTCTATGTCTACAATATGAGGGTGAAGTGGCTTCAGACAAGTGTATGACACTGTAGCTTCGAATGTCCACAGGGTACAATATGGCAGTAAGCTGCAAGACATAAGCTGTAAGCTGTGAGCTGTGAGCAATTCTATAAAATTTCTATTATACTTCGTGTCAGTGGACAGAGTTCTTTATCGTTGTTTTTGTTCTTTATTTTATTATTATTATATTTTTTTCTTTGGTTGTTGTTGTTGTCTTGGTCTTCTTTAACGATAATGCAATTCGTTTGTGTCTGTGTTTGCAAGTTTCTGTGTGTATTCGAGTGTTGTTCTGTCTGTCTGTCTGTTTTTCTCTCTTTCTCTCTCTCTCTCTCTCTCTCTCTCTAGCCCTGTGTGTGTGTATGTTGGTTCTGTGTGTGTTGTAATGATGGCGAGTTTGTTGTGCAATGTCAATTACGTACATCGTGTAGCAGGGTAAAGCAAAGACACAATAAAAGCGAGGAAGAAGGTGGAGGGGGGGTAGGTGGGAAATATACTGCAATGAATAAATAGCTACATAAATGAGTTGCCTGAAAAACGGAAATGGGGGAAACTCTGAGTAGCAGACTTGTGAGAGTTCAGCATCTTATATATATATAAATGCCAATTTTGCTACCCTGAGATTTATTAATAATGGTATAATGATTTTTTTGGCTAATTTCTGGAAGAAAATCAGCATTTTTTGTATTAGCTGCCGATAAGAAAACTGCACATGTGCGGTAGATATGAAAAATTATAACATATAAGCACGAGGTATGTTTCTATGTATTGCCTCGTATTTATGTGTTAATCTTGGCATTCCTGCTGATGATAGCTGGCCTAGCAAATTATTTTATTTTGCTGAAAATAGCTTGAAACCTTGGTTCAGGAAATAGATGGTAAATGTTTTTATTTTTCATTCTCTTTCGAAATTATCCCTAATTGTGGTTTGGAGTTTGACTGCTCCTTCTAGCAGGTTAGATGTCCTATTATGGACATCTCTCTTGTGTTTAAATGTACACTGTATGTATGTATATATATATATATATATATATATATATATACACGCATATATAAATATACACATACATATTAGGCTGCTTCACATGAAATGTCGTATTTGAAAGGTAACAATAAAATGTTTCAGAAGTGTTAGAGAACTGATTTATTTAATCAAAGTATGATCTATGTTCATTTATGACGTTTACCCAGTGTTTCTCTATGTCATATATTCCATCTTTAAAAAAACAATTCATCTTTTGCTGTGATAAACTGTCCGAATGCTTCAATTACCTCTTTTCAATTTAAGAATGTTTTATTGCTAATGAAAAGCTCAAAACGCTTAAAGAAGTGATGATCAGTAGGAGAGATATCAGGGGAATAGCGAGTATATTGCTCAGACTTTGCAACTTTAGGACCGTAGCTTGAGGCGTGTGAGGATGTGCATTGTCGTGGAGCAAAATTGGGTCATCTCTATTCACTAGTCTGAAATAATTCACCAGGCTGAAATAATTAATGCATACTTCCAGGAGTGAACAAAAAATTCTCAAACTTGAGGGGATGGGCTCTTTTGATACTAACATGGGCCCCCATATATGGATTTTAATAGTGCAGGGGCCTACTTGCCATCAGGAAACCTGGTCAGCCCGCCACTGTATGTAATAATACAATGGATTCTTCTGTCATTAGATGATGGATGAAGTCCACAACTTCTTGCTGAACAACTTGCACAGATGCTTTGTTTATAGTGATCAAATGTTCGTGTTCACATAGGTTCACTTGCTCTATTAAATTCATCCAATGTAGAGATGCACAAGTGTGCCACATGTCAGCTGTCGAAATAAATGCAGGAATATGAAATGAAGTGTTTTGCTCAAAAATACAATGCACTGCTCAATCTGGGAATTGAAATCATGATCTTGCAGTCATGAGTGCAATAGTCTAACCACACACACACATACACAAATATATTCATACACACTTACATATACAATAATAATTTGATTCAGCCCCTTAGGACTTCAAGTTTCGTAGGTGCATATAACACAGACATTTCGAAGAGTAAGAAATTTGAGACAAATTCAAGAGGGCTTCTAGATGTTAGGACCCTCTAGATTAATTCATTATTTAGTGTTAATGCTCAGGGTGCAACATTAGTTATTCTGTTTATTCTTAAGTCTATGTGCTAGGACAAGATGTTATCACCAATTTGACGGCAGACTGTGATATAGTATATTTGGCAACATCAATTCGTTGTAAAGGGTACTGCACATGGTAAGGTGGAATGTTGACAGGGATCAGTTATTTAGTCGTTCAGTGGAGTATTTAACGCATTAGTGTCAGTAGACTTAATGTGATAGTGAATTCACTGATAAGTTAGAATATATGGAGGAACCCCACTCTCACGCTGAACCCAAAGAGAATTAGAAAGAGAAAGATGATCTGGTTCAATCCTCCATGCTGTCTAAAAGTTTCATCTAACATAGCCTAAAGATTCCTGACAATAATTAAAAACATTTTCCAAGAAACCATAGGTGTTACAAACTCTTCAGTCTACACAATGTTAAGGTCAGATACTCTTGCGTAGACAACACTACACACTACAATAGTAATAAACACACATTCAAATACCCTCCAGTTCACACTCTAGCCAGTAACCTCCGAAATTCAGCCAGCTGTCCACTGGGAGATTCCTTCTTTTCAAAGGCTGTAGTCTATAGAACTACACTCACATCATATGATGTCATCACAAGACAATACACAAGCATGACAGCCAATTGTCTTTAGGGAAAGAGTATACAGCACATGCACTCTTTCAGGTGCAGTGATATGGAAAATTCCACCTCCCCTTCGCTTCAAATAGACTCACCATGAACGACTTACCCAACCTCAAAAGGAGCACCATTAACAGCCTTCCTAACTCATCCGGTACTTGCAATTGCCAGTTCCATCTCTGTGAGAAACTATGCATTCTCCACCAACCTGCAGTATACATCAATGTGAAGAATGAATTATCGTTTTGTTGCCGCCAGAAGTGCGTCTTGTTAATGAACTTCAAGCCACTGGCAGCTGACAGTCTAGATATACCACTTTGGGCTTGGATGTTCTACACACAAGGGAAGGGTATTTAATTTCTGCCACCCATGTAAACTACAGCCCCACACATGTTGATCAGCCAGCTTCAATTATAACCGAATACCAGCAAATTTGGTCACTACATTGTAAAGACTGCAGCTGCTAATATGTAAGTGCTCTGAACAACAACTGAACTCTTGATTCACACCAACACCTCATCTTACCATGTGCATGCAGTACCAAATATAAGGAGTAGATATCACTGAATGTTCTGTACTGCAGTCCACTGCCAAAGTGGTGAGAGCTTCCTGTCAAACATCTTTTTCAAGAACTTGATCCTAAGAATCGAGAAAAGAGCTGATGTCGCTTCCACAGCATTAATACCACGACCCGAAATGACCAATAGAAGCTTAACATCTAGAAGACATCTTGAATTTATTTCAAGTCTCTTAACTTTCTCCTGATATCTTAGGGAGTTTATGCGTCCTTATGTACCACAGAACTTTAAGTCATATGGAGTTGAGTCAAACTTATTAGTTTTATATTCATATAACTCCCAGTAAATATGTTGAGAGCCACTTCCTTTCGTTTGTGCACTCACTTGCATATGTGTGTACATGCACATGCGCACATGTATGAATATGAAAACGAATAGAAATAAGAACATATATATAAATGGGTGTGAAAATGTTTTCATATACATTTGTATATCTATGAACACAGAATGCTAAATTGATATACCGTGTGTGTATGTATATATGGATACACACACACACACACACATACATGTATAAGTATATATATGTACTGATGTAATATATATGTACATATGTATGTTTAAAGGTATTGAAACGGAAATATAAAGTAGAAGTGTGATAGCACACACCTATACTCTCTTATATATGTTGAAACGTATGCAAATAGCTATAGAAACTTATAAAATATTTAATATAATATTTTATGTTACATATATGTAATATAACATGCAAATGGTTATATATTTCAGCAGATATGCTTATAAAAGTTTATGTATGTACATGAATATATACATGCATATCCTAAAAGTCTGTGAACAGATATGAATATTTATATTGACATAGACATACATATGTAGGTCTAACATGTCCATATTTGTTAAATATACATAAGTAGAACTACTAATATCACAAACAAGCTTACAATGATATAACTAAATGATATAACTACCTTGGTTAAGATATACATACATATAGCGTGAGAGTATATATATTCTATCTTCTCATAAACAGATGAAATTTTTACATATAAAAACGTGTTACGCACTATTGGAATAGTCCATGAATGCTACAAGCAGGGTGTGAGTGATTGTAGTAAGTACAATAATAGACATTGGGTAATAATGTAAAAATATCACTAATAATTGTAGAGTGTAATTCAGAAATAAGAAATTGTAATATTTAAGTATATAAATTGATGGGTATGTTTAAAGTGGTGTTGATATTGGTGAAGCTAAAAGAATAATGTTTATAAAAAAGTGTGATTTAAAAGCATGATACTACTTAGAGTAATTATAATATGCTTTTTTTTTTTTTTGCATATTTTATTGGAAATCATTACAAGTCTTAATCATTTGAGTCGTCTTCTTTTGAGTTTTTTGTTTAAGGCTGCTGTTTAGAGGAAAATGATTTCATAGCTCTCAGTTGAACAAAGTTTGCATGGTTTATTGTTATCTGCAGAATATTTAATATTATTTGAAGATAAGCAACAAAAATTCAATAGGTTATAGCAGTACGTACGTTTCGTACAGACTCCATTTATTCATGTAGTGAGAACACCACAGAATGTACAATTGTACATTCTGCTATAACCTATTGAATTTTTGTTGCTTAACTTCAAATTTTATTCACCAAATCTCTTGATTTTGTTTTTGGTTTTTATCCTACCAAATTCTGGTGCCTCAAACATTTTAAGTACCACATTTAATCTTTTGATTAAATCTATATTATTATTCTGAATATTTAATATTATATAGGTTGTGCTATTTTAAAATGAAAAATTTGTTTTTATTTTTGAACTCACATGTGAAAGTGTAAAATGAAATGAAATTATTTTTGATGAAGGTTTCAAAAGGAATGAGTGTCCGGGTTGAAACAGAACTTGAAATGGTTAGTGGTAAAGTTAATGTAGGTTTTAATGGAATTTCCAGTATATGTATCACATTGTTACAGTGTCTTTAGCTAGAGGGTTAGAATTAAAGAGATAGGTGTTAGGATTGATGTAATTGGAAATATTTGAACTTAGGCAGGTTCTAATCTAGACTGGATGCTACATTGGAAGAACCTAAGACTTGAACAAAATTAAATGTGGTGGGACCCAAGAGTTTAGTAGAGATGTTATTAATGCTACAATGATATTCATGTTAAGTAAAGTTTAAAACAAAAACATTTAGCTATGGAAGAAGGTTAAACGGTTAAAACATTTAGCTATGGAAGAAGGTTAAAGAATTAATCCAATGAATGTTTATTTTCTTTTTGATGTCTGACAGTTCTAGAAGTTTCTTCTGCATATATAATTTGTTTCTTTAAATTCTCTTCTAGGAGAGTATATTTGGAAAATTGTTAATCATTTGTTGTCTAAAGAAGTAAAAATTTTTTAGTAAATTTTATCTAGAGTAGTTAGATAGTTTGTGAATGTAGTTTAACTGGTTTATGATGTGTGAAATGTGAAGAACTGGTTAAATTAAGAGATAAAAATCTAAACAGCAGTAGTATGTTTGTTTCTACATCAATCAGTTGTCCAGCATTTTTGAAGAAGATTTTCGTGAATTAGGGCTTCTAACATCAAAACGGTTATTGCTATAAAATCTACCATTAATAGAGTGAAACTTAGTTTTTAATTTCATTAGAATAAACCAATAAGATAACTAAAGACCTTTTTGCTTACATCAATATCCATATCAAGTTGCTAAAATATTCTATAATTTCATGTGCTTCTAATCTTATGAATTTTAGAATTCTTAATGTTGGTATCTCATTTTGCAAAATGTAAGGTTCCGGTGAGTAGTGTTTTGCTAACAGTATCCTATGTCAAATTCTAAGAATTTTGAGTCAAATATATTAAAAATAAACTTAACCAACTAATTGTCACCTAGGTAAAGATACCACTTGCTGACACTTTGGAAAAAGTTTTGCCTATGATGATAATAATAATAATAATAATAATAATAATAATAATAATAATAATGATAGCAATAATAATAATGATAATAATAACAATGATGATAAATGAAATACCTGAAGCAAAAGAAAACCTAAAGCAAAAAATCCAAGCAAAGGCATAACGATTGTCACGAGGTATAAAGAGAAGCAAACAATTTAGACAAAACAAATTATTTAAAGAAGATGGAAAGAAATTTTGCAAGGAACTTGGTAAACAGCAAATAAATGTTGAGCAATCGCCAAAGAAAGAGGATATGGAAAATTTCTGGAGTACGATATGGGAAAATGAAAAACAACATAATGAAGATGCAGAATGGATTAAGGAACAAGAAACACTCCTGGAAAATGAAGAAGTACAGGAATGGGAAGATATTCAAAAGGAGGAGGTCACCCTGGCCCTGAAAAAGGCCAGCAATTGGAAGTCACTGGGAATAGATTGAGTACCAAACTTCTGGATCAAGCAGCTAGTTGATATACATAGAGATATATCATCAGCTCTTTTATTGTTCAGCCATTTGACTGCAGCCATGCTGGAGCACCACCTTGGAGGTTTTTTTTTTTTTTTTGACAAAGAAATCAACCCCAGGACTTATTCTTTGTAAGCCTAGTACTTTTTTCTATCGGTCACTTTTGCTGAACCGCTAAGTTACGGGGACATAAACACACCAACATCAGTTGTCAAGCAATGGTGGGAAAACAAACACGCACACACACACACAGATATATGCATATATATATATATATATATATATATATATATATATATATATATATACGATAAGCTTCTTTCAGTTTCCGTCTACCAAATTCACTCACAAGGCTTTGGTTGGCCCATGGCTATAGTAGAAGACACTTGCCCAAGGTGCCATGCAGTGGGCCTGAACCCGGAACCATGTAGTTGGGAAGCAAGCTTCCTAGAACATAGCCACGGATGCACCTATATATATCTATATACATATATACGCACACTTGTGTGTGTATTTATGCCTGTAAACAAATACATAAATACATAACACATTCTCACCTTTGTCTACCTGTTCATGACTGTGGATTTTTCTCTTTAATCACCATTTCTGTGTCTCCCTCCACTTTCACAGAATCTCCATTCATCCTTTCTGATTATCACATAGCAACCCCCTTTGCTGCTCCTCTCTCTCTCTCTCTCTCTCTCTCTCTCTCTCTCTCTCTCTCCCTCTCTCTTTCTCTCCCTGTTTCTTACCATAATCATCCATTCATACTTACTGTCTGTCCAATCTCATTTCTGTCTTTCAAAACTTACTCTCTCTCTCTCTCTCTCTCTCTCCCCCTCTCTCTCTCTCTCTCTCTCTCTCTCTACTGTATTTCTGCATTTCTCTTAATTTCCCTCTCACTCTCTCATTCACCTTCACCCTCTCTTATTAACTCCACCTACTACTTTTTATACATATACATACACACAAATACATACACAATACATACATACATACATACATACGTACGTACAGTCTCTTACTCTCATTTGTGCTCCCTTCCTTACAAACTCCCCTTCATCAAGATCCCTTTCTATAGATGCATTTAGCAAGATGCAGGCCATTTTAAAAAGGGACACTTAATTATGTAAACACACAGACGCATACATCTATATATATATATACACATACATATATATATGTACATATATATATGCATATGTGCGTGTAATATATATATATATATATATATATATATATATATATATGTATATATTTTTATATATTTATATATATATTTATATGTATGTATGTATATATATATATATATATATATATATATATATATATATATATATATATATATATATATTCATATATATATATATATATATATATATATATATATATATATATATAAATATATGTATGTATGTATGTACATATGCATGTATATATTACGTGAAATTTCAATCACTAACAGAAATACGTGTATGTACATACTTGGGTACTTATACATACACACACGCACACACACACACACACATACACACACACACACACGCACATATACACACACTGTATCATACATATACATAAGTAAATCACACATAGCTGTTTAGATATTTAATCAGCCTTCTGAAAAGAATAACATATAAATACACATGTTCTCAGAATATAGTTATAGAACTCTCTCTCTCTCTCTCTCTGTTTGCGTGTGTGTGCATGCAGGTATATATATATATATATATATATATATATATATACACACACACACATGCACAAACCCATCAACATAGACTATAGAAAGATAATTATAACACACAGAGCGTCTGAAATAAAATTTCAGAAAGAAAAACTGTTATAGCTTCAATGATATATATTTATAAACAAATCCTTTCTCTTCTGGATTCAGTTTTAAATAGATAATTAATATTTTGAGGACATTTTCAAAAGGTGTATGTTTGACTTCTTTTCCAGTAGCCATCTGACTCATGTTATGTATGTTATGATATGTATGTATGTATATATGTATGAATGCATGCATGTATGTATATATATATGTATTTATGTATGCACATATGTATGTATACACACACACACACATATAAATATACATATATGTATGTATATATGTATATATATATATATATACATATAATTATATATCTGTGTGTGTGTGTCTGTGTGTGTCTGTTTTTATATATACATGTTTTATACACACTATTACACAAATATATACGTATGTATAAATATCCGAAGACACTTATATGTGTATATATATGTATTTGTATATGTATATATATATATATATATATATATATATATATATATATGTATGTATATATATATATATATATATATATATATATGTATATATATATATATATATATATATATATATATATATATATATATATATGTATATATATATATATATATATATATATATATATATATGTATATATGTATATATACACATATGTACACACATACATACATATGTATATGTATGTATACATGTATGCATATGTATATCAATAGATGTAGATATACATACATATAGTTACATACATATATTATATACATAGATATGTGTGTATATATATATACAAACACACATATACATATATGTTTATATTTGTATTTATGTGTGTGTACATATATATATATATATATATATATATATATATATATATATATATATATATATATATATATACACATACATACATACACACTGATATATGAGTGTATAGAGTAAGCATGTGTGCATGTTTCCAAGTATACACCAAAATTATGTCTTGTATATATATAAATAATTGGAATGGATCGCTGCTCACCTGCACAAGACAGTGGAATGTTCCTATTTATTCTAATTATCTATACATAATTTAATTTTAACACAGTGTTCAGTGTGTACACATTCATAGAAATATATTGGAAATGTAACTGTCTCACTGCGTGCGTGTATATGTATATGCACAGTCTGTGTGTAGACATGCATGTGTTAGAGTGTGTATAGGTGTAGGGCTGGAGCAGAAGGAAGATTGGATGGAACAAGGGCACATAAGAAAAGAGAATCAAAACAATTTTACATGTACATATTTATATCTATGTGTAATTGTCTAACTGTGAATCTCTTAACTTTCACTTTCAGTTTCTCTGTCATGTCTTTATCTTTCTTTCTCTTACTTACAGCTCGCTGGCTGTCTTTATCTCTCACTATATCTCTCTTTCAGATTCTTTGGCTCACTCTTTCTCTGTATTTCATCTCTCTCTCTCTCTCTCTCTCTCTCTCTCTCTCTCTCTCTCTTTCTGGTAAAATGTTTGTAATGTAGGTATTTGTGCATTTATATATATATATATATATATATAAGGATGTTTGTAGCACTATATGTGTAACACTATACATGTTTGTATGAGTGTGCATATACACAGAAACACATAAACAAATACACATTCAGACATGTACACTCACAACTGCACATACATGCATACAACATCATACTTTCCATATATATACATACATATGTGTGTGTGTGTGTGTCTGTGTATGCTTATATGCCAGAGAGGGAACAAATGAAACAAAGAAGTACTCAACACATTTGCTTCGAGTTACAAGTATTTAACAACAGTTTGTCCTGGCCCCACATTGCTTAAAGTTTCGTGGATTGTGTAGTACATGTCCAATTCATCATATACTACATTCATACATGTATGGCAGTTGATTTCATTTCCATGTTCGATCACATGTGATTCAAGTGCCTATCATGCATGAAGACCTCATTTTCAATCAATCAAGGTCAAGTGTTCACGTGATGATTCTAAAAAATTCTTGCAGCTATGGCTTTATGAGAAACAATTTTGGTGTGATTAGCCAGAGCAAGTTTGGATTTTCCTCATTTCTGTCCTAGATAAATTCTCCTCTCAAGCTGTTTTCACAGCTACATGCTCAAACCAGCACAGTTCTCCTAAAAGCTATTTTTGCAGTTATATACCAACTGAGAGATGGTGAAAAATTATCACCATACATTTTTGTAGCAGTGTGCCAGTCAGTAGAGTCATTAAGATTTCAGCTCTTATAATTTGACCCTGTCTGCTTTTCATGAAGCCTTGTACAAATGTAGCAATAAATATTGTATATCAACTGCCACCAAGTCTTGTCATAACTACACACATACACAGACACATGTACCATACAGTATTATAGATCCATTTCAGCTTTGCACATGAGCTTGGAGATGATCGTTACAATACTGTACATTGTCAGAAAAACTGGTATAAAAGTATGGTTATGTTTCTCTGATACTGGATATCAGCAAGTGTTACATCTGATTTATGGATGCTGCGAAAAACAGAAGAACAAAAATCATGCAAAAAAAATGTGTGGCAGAATTTCAGAAGGGAGTTCAACAGTAGTTATGTCTCTTGAACAAGAGGCTGGAGTGCTTTCATGACAAGTAAGTGACTGCAAAGTGTGTTTGTAGCTTACGTGTGGGTAACGTGGTGGTTGATAAGTGTGCATTTGTGGAATGAGAGGATTGGGCGAGTGCCTTGTCTTAAGGTCATATGTGGATATGTAATCATGTGTTTGCATGCAAATTTGGATGCAGTAGATACTGCACCAAACTCTCAGAATGTGGCTGTGAGAATTATTGATGGTAGAAGCTCTAATGTTTAGAACCATAATGCAGTCCACAGTCAATCATTCATATATTCAATTTCATATGGGCATCAAAAGAAAACTTTGCTTTTGCAGTTTAGACAGATGTCCAGATGGAGAGAGGTCTAAAGTAGAATTCTTTTCTCTTCAGTGCCTAGCCTGTATCTCTTATTGCTATTGAAGTAAGACTGCCACCTCTCTAGCATTCTCCACATGGCATTGTTGTCCATAGTGCTTATCTTCAACCACTATATATGCCTACTCTGCACTGTGGCATTTCACCTCTCCTGGATACTAAAGGAAGACCTATGGTTGTTAAATCTATTCTTGAATGGACCCCTTGTCTTGCCCACATACATCCTCATGTCTGCTTGCAGAGTCCTGTGAGATCACTTCTGCTTCCTATACAGCAGTACTTGTGTTGTACTGACCACCAAGCAGACAGGTGGTGCTGCCTCTGCATGTGGCCTACCTACTACTATTTTCTTTACACGAGGTGCACAGCTAGAAGAAAATCTTAAGGTATGTCTGTTGAATACTTTTCAGAACTTGTGCATTTGAGGAAAATGTTTATCTATTAAACTAAGATGCTACTGACACAAGAGTTTTCCAGTAGCGTTTTCTTTTGGTTGGGTTACAGTTGAGCATATAGCAAACCTGTCCTTAAAACTGATGGTCTTTACTACTACTACTACTACTACTACTACTACTACTATGTAGTAGTAGTAGTATTAGTAGTTTCTGGCATTAGACTGCAGCATGGCTGCTGTCTAATGCCAGAAACAAGTAACAGAGTACAGCTTTGCACCAACATCGGTCACAGACAAATTCAGATTATGAAGAGCAGGAACAACTACTCCAAGACATTTGGTTCAACATTCTGATACTAATAAAGAGAGTACCTATGTGGTTATTCAAATTGCTAGAAATAACAGTAAACTATCTCTCATATCATACTCTGCTAACTTAAAAAATAGAGAAACACACATTGGACAATGCAATGGCTGTGCAAGTGGGAGCCCCATTACATTGCGTTTAAAATGGCCCTGAACACCACCACAACTATTGCAGCTATTTTTATCATACTCAACCTGATACTTACCATCGTCATCGTCATCGTTGTCATCCTCATCATAATCACTATTGTTGTGTTTGTCATCATCAGAATTTTTACCATCATCAACAGCATTTTCGTTGTCATAACCAACATTGCCTTATCATCATCATCATCGTAGTCATCATCCCCATCACCATTGTCATCGTCATCATCATCGCCATCACCATCATCCTCAACCTCACTAACATCATCACCATCGTCATCATCCTCGTCATCACCACCACTGTTGTCTTTGTCATCATCAGAATTTTTATCATCATCAACAGCATTTTTTTTGTCATAACCACATTGCCTTGTCATCATTATCATTGTCATCATCATTGTCACTGCCATCATCATCATTGTCATCATTATCATCACCGTCATAATCGTTGTCGTCATCATCACCGTCACCAGTGTCGTCATCATTATCATCATCATGAACATCGTTTTTATTATCGTGACGATGACACTGAACTGTACGACTGCAGGGTCATCACAAAGGATTCTATGTGAAACGAGAGCATCGAACGATGTGAAAGAGAAGAGCAAATGATAAGAGATGATGAAATGAAAGGTTTGAGAAAACTGGAACCATGGACTAGTATGAAGAATGGTAGATGCCAGGGTTAAAAGACGGAGGGGGATGACAAGGCAGTCAGGATTGACAACAACAGCAACAACGATGATGATGATGACACCAATTGATAACGATGATAATGATGATGATGAGGAGCCAGAATAATGATGTTCATAAAGATGGTGTTGATGATGATGATGATGAGGATGAGGATGAAGATAGTGATGATGATGATGATGATGGTGGTGGTGG